>NW_010415745.1:14109-17485 GCF_000710305.1 Buceros rhinoceros silvestris | reverse complement strand
GGGTGGGGGGAGGGGGGGGGTGTTTATCTGCCATCTAAGGAAGAATCATGTCTCATTATAGCAACTGGCAGATTTGCTCCGTGGAAGTAAGGGAGAGATGTCCTGAGACTGCCAAATAGATGGAAAGCCCAGGGAGACTCCAGCAAGAGAAGGGATCTCCTGGGGGTGCCAGACCCCGTCCCCTTCATGTCTGTACAGGAATGGTCTGTCTTCACTTATTTAGAAGTTTCTATTGATTTATTCCCCCATTCCTGTTGAGGCCGAGAACAACAAAGGGAGATAGAACTGATGAGGGGCAAAACCAATCCCCACCCTACTTGAAGCCTCACATGATGTTTACTTGGACTCAGGGCTCTGCTCTGCTTTTGTCCCATCAGACTTGCACAAGTGTCACTCCTGTCCCAGGGGCCTTTAGATCCCCTGGGGACCCTTACAGCAGGATGGCACCATCAGAGCACTCCTGAGCAACCCTCTGCATCAGCCTCCTCACGAGGAGTCTGTCAAGCTGGAACAATCCTGGGAGAAGTTCAATCCTTAGACCTCTGCCTAGGCAAACAAATTGTGAAGCGTCTCCTCTTCCCTCCATCACTTCAACCCGGTCCACTCCGCAGAGCCACAGGGAGGAAAGCGGCCATCTGTTTGGAGTTTGCATTGAGAAGAAAATAAACCAGTCTTGTCGGACAGCATCTCCCAGAGCCCGTTACTCATCTGCTGATCCCTCTGTAGCCTTGGCACAGGGAGCAGCGCAGCAATGATTTTTCAGAAAGCCAGAGTCCAGGAGAGAGCCTGGTTTCCAATTATTCTTCAGTTACATAGGTAATTTTAACTGGGATTAGCTGATCCTGTAAAGTAATTGAAGCCAGGAGGTCGGGGGCTGCTGCGCTGTTATTATCACCATATGCCATTGGAAAAACAATGGGTGATGGCTGTCTTTTAAAGTGGTTTTCAAAACCCCCTAATTCAGGCTTTCCAGGTATGAAGGGAGAGCGAAATTTGACAGGCAGGGAGTGGGAGGAGATGAATGTAGAGGTGAATGAACAGAAAAACAAAATAAATTGAGATGGACAAAAGGGATGGCTGGGGAGGCGATGAGGAAAGGGTCTGCTGCGCAGGCTGAGCTCCAGCACACAAAACAGGGGGACCGCTTTCCTCGGCCTGATCCCCATGCACCGTTAATGGCTCTTTCTTCCAGAAGGACAGCACTCATTATCTAGATGACAACAACCATCCTGCAACTCAAATGACAGAACACCCCCCTGCCCTCATCACCTTGTGACACTTGGGTATGCTCACCAGTGCCACGGTGACCAGCCCAGCTGGCATCCCCAGCCTTCGCCACGGGCTTTCTGCCAGCTCGCCAAATAAAGGGGCCTTCAGCTTATTGCCGAGCACTGGTGCCTGCCAGCCATAGCACAGCAGACGGCCAAGCCTTCCCCGCACGGAGCCACTTGACGGTGCCTATCCCCGAGGTGCTCTCTGCAGTGAGCACCAGCTTGGCCAGGAGTTGTCTTAATTGCTTGGAGGGTTGTCAGCTCCTTCGAGAAATCACCAGATTCCCCATGTGATGGTTAGTGTTTCCTCAGCAGAGCCTGGAATCACAAGCACACAGAGATGTGCAGAAGGCAGCACAGATGAAAAGCCTCTTCTTGTGGCGTCCATGCCCAGCCTCCAGCCTGCTGCAGCCGTGCAGAACCATCCTCGGGCACAATGCACCCCCCAGAAGCTCTCATGTCCCACCAGAGCACCCATTTTCTCTGCCAGCAGCTCAAGTATCACCCTAGGTTTACTGCCCGAACTCTCCAGCTGTGGGCTGAGGGGAGGAATGATGGCTGTACCCGGGGGTGGGTCATCTGGAGTGCCCTCTGCTATGAGATGCTCCCAGTGCGACAGTGGGACCAAGGCCCTAATCTCACCAATAACAATCCAAGATACATCAGACTGAAATATTTCTGTCTGTTTAATAAAAAAAAACCCAAATAAATTTTAGGATAAGTCCAGTGCAAATAAAGCTGTTATGCCCATGGCAAGGGGGGGTTGGAACTAGATGATCTTTAAGGTCCCATCAGACCCAAACCATTCTGTGATCCTGTGACTCTATCGTTGGGTCAGATCTGGGGACATTCCCGTGTAATCAGGTTACAGCAATTCCCTTGCAGGTCCAGATTTGATCCTAAACTACATGTCAAGGTCCCTTTAACTCCACAATAGAGAGGCTGAAAACCAAAACACAATCAAGAAGAAAATACAATGAAAAAAGAATTGCTTCTGCTGGAATTATAAACAGCAGCGATTGCTGCGATTTTGCAGTAATCAAGGCCAGGCAGGGCCCGTCTGTTGTCATTATCTCTCCCACTAATCCCCAATGTGTTTCCTATTTGTGTTTTTCTGAGTTTCCATGTGGAGCAGCCTGGGCGAGCCTGCGGCAGGACCTGCAGCGCTGGAGCACTCCTTCCCACCCCCGGACACCCTGCTCGCTGGCTTTGGGGGTCAGGTGAGGGTGACAGAGGGGCTGTCACCTCTGTGGGCACGAGAGGTGCCGGGGGATGTGCCCGCTTGGAGCATCCTGCATCCTGAGTGCCAGAGCTGGATGCCCAGCAGCAGCACCTCTTGAGCTGGGAAACAACCGGGGGAAAGGGAAACAAAAGGGGAAAGGCTGTCATTTCAAGTGGCCAGTGTGTTGGGTGGGCTCCCAGGGTTTCTTGTTTTCTCCTTTCATGGCCAGACCACAAAACCATGGTGTAGTGTCACCTATGCAGACAGGGAAACAGCAACAGATGCTGAAGTTCAAACACTGCAAGGATAAAGCTGGTGGGAGAAGGAAAAGGCAGGAGATGGGTCAGGAGTGTGAAGTGGGTCAAAGAAGTTCCTTTGCAAAGACCCTGGAGAGGCTCACGGCATCCCAGCCCAGAGCAGACAGCAGGGCTTGGAGGAGAGGCAGCCCCGGGACCTGCTCGTGTTATTGTCTGGAGAACTGGCCCAGGACGTCTCTGTACATCTCAGTGGGACTCCAGATGTGTCCTGGCCGGTGTTTATTTGACGAAGGGGTTTTGGCTGCCTGCTGACCAGCTATGCCAGGTAACAAGCCCATTGCCAAATTCTTTAATAATCCAAACAACTGCCTTTGCCAACGGACTGAACGTCCCCACTCAGACCTGAAATCTGGGAGCTCCTGACACAATGTGAACTGGGGCCAGGATTCACCTTCCTTCGAAGGACAGCCCTCCCCTCTGCATCCCCGGGTCCTGAGGAGGCACTGGTGGGGCAGAGCACGGGGCACCTTTCCTTTTCCTGAGGACACCAGCGCTTCTGCTGCTGGCAGCTTTGCTGAAAAACCTCGGTTTTGCCAAGAGTGGGTTGACCTTGCGGGGTTAGTTCA
>NW_010415745.1:2846-14015 GCF_000710305.1 Buceros rhinoceros silvestris | reverse complement strand
GGAGCCGGGGCAGCGTCCTGCTCACCGTCACGCTGCGGTAAATCCCAATGAACTACACTCGCCTCAGACACGGTGCTCCAGATTTACAGCTGCGTTCAGGAGAGTAGATCACGACCCGTCCTCTCCAGAGCAGTGCCTTTCCGCAGCTCAGCAGCTGACGGTTTCCTTTGAAATGGTCTAGTGAAGAGCCCTAGACAAGCGTTCCTGCTGGATGTTTTAGTGCCTGGCTCAAAGCTATTCCTGCAGCTTGTGCTTAAAGCCCTGCCTCCCCCTGCCCTCTGCTGTTCTCCTTCTATGAGGAGGCGAGGAGCAGAAGAGCAAGGTGGGCTGAGGAGGAAGGTGTGAGGAGGAGGGAACTGGGGACAGCCATGGGTACCACTTCAGAGAGGTGTGGGATGTCCTCCTCACCAGCCAGGCTGCCTGGTCCAACCCGCAAGCCCAGCTCAGTTCCAGGGCCGCTGGGGTCACTGCTCAGAGGGACACAAGCACTCAAGGGGTATTGCTGGTGACACTGAGTGGCTGTCCACCTCCTGACTCATTGCCGACCCAGTGCCTGGCAGGGCAGCAGAGGCTGCTGAGCATTTCCCAAAGGTAAAGCTGAGTTTATGATCACTGTGGTCATATACAAGCCCATGGCAATATATTGTGTCCTCCATCCCGCCTTAGGACAACATGTTCTTCTTCTCTTCCTATCCCAAATCATTTCATGGTGTTGCTGAGATGTTCCTGACAGCATCAGACTCCCCCACAAAGAGAGCTGCACGTTGCAGAGGAAGCGTGGCAGTACCGCTCCTTTGCTGTACTAACCAAAGCCTGGGAGGAAAAATCTGGGGGACTGCAGCCGAAGTTAAGCTTTCATCTGCTCTGTCCAGATTTGTTTCCTGTTGCAGCTGGTGTGTTCTGCACCAGGAAAAGCACATTTAGGAAGAAGAAAGCCTGCTGCAGGCATCGCCTTGGGCCCTGACACATCTGTGGTCCAGCCATGTTTCTCCCCCTCTCACTATTACAACTATTTTTACCCACCTTGCATGTTTTACTAGGCAATCAAAGCAGTCAGTACTTTTATGGGACGCTGATTAATTGAGCTCAGATACAATATTTCTCCAAGACTTGCTTCCGGAGTCCTCACAGCGAACTGAGCAAACAGGCCAGAGAAGGACCCACGCGCCCATTACAGCTGGGGATGGAAGCTGTGCTGACATCCAATTATTCGCTTCCAATGACTTGGAAAATGAGAGGCCACTGCATGCAGACCGTGTAGGTCGGGTGTGACTTCCTATCAACGGAGGACAGAGAACCAGACTCCTCACTGGAGCCCATTTGCAGGAGTCAGAGCAGGATATCACTGTACCCATGGAGCAGGAACCATGAAGCAATTCATCCCGTTCGGCCAGTAGCTTCGGTTGGTTTGCTTTTCCCCCCTCGCTCAGTAAGGTTGGCATTACCCAGAAGGGAAAGGTCTTTCATTTTGTAAAATATCCCGTTTTTCCTCATTTACTCTCCTTCCCCAAATGATTCTCTTCCTGACAGAGCCAAGCCTCTGGTGGCCTCCTTCCAGTCCTCCTGCCCAGAATAGTTGTGTTCATTGAGATGTGGAGCAGGAGGATGATTTACTGCACTCGCCGCTGCTGTCCAGCTCCCGGGGCTGCACTCCGAGCACTCACAGCAGTCAGTCCACAGAGTAAAACCACTCACAAAAAAAAAATGAATCCGATAACCTGAGGTACTAGATGAATTGAAGGAAAGTGTGATCCATTCACTGGCAAACCGCAAGCAATGTCAGCGGCAGAACTCTTTGAGTGAGCTATCCGTCATGGATTATTCATTCATCTCGGCTAGTTACAAGGAGAGATAGCATAGAGCTGAAAACATGCCAGTGCCAATTATTTATTTCAGGGGTGTTCTCCTTGCAGGCTCAAAGCATGTGGGCAACAGTGTTCACCTGCTTTCCTCGGGAAAGTCCGTGGCACTGCGTATGGGCACAAACAGAGGAAGCCTGGCTGCGTTTCCCTTTGTCGAGTTCCATCACCTTTGTTCTTATCTCCACCGCTTTTGGTCCATTCCAAACAGTGTATCTTCCTCTCCAGTGCTTACACCCTTCGGATATTCCTAGACAGCTGCTATGTTCCCCGTTACTTATGAGCTGTAAGTGTTTTCTTATTTTAATCTCTCCCCGTCAGCCCATCCATCCTGCCCCTTCATCTTCTGTGCTGTTCCTCTCCGAATTCCCTCTGATTTGTCTACATCACTCTTGTTTATGATTCCGAGATCTCATTTAGCATTTGATTTCTGCCAAAAATAAAATTGAGCTTGATTGTTTTCACTGATGACTGAAGGAGACATGAATTGTTGCTTGGAAAACAGTCCTTGAGACAGCAATATATGAATGAGAGAAAAATAAAGGCAGTTCCATCAGGCAGACGAATACACAGATAATATCACGTAGGCCAGCTTTGGTGAGATTGAATCTCAGAAGTGCGGCTGGTACGTGATGACAGTAATAGCCACCACTATTAGAGTGTTTAGCTTTTAAACAGAAATGTGAGTTATAACTCAGTCCCCGGCATAAATCACCAGCCATGAAAACCTCCCAAACGCATGCCTGCACAACAAACCAATATGAAATCCCTTGTCCTTGGTGAAAGGGGTGAAATTGCAACTTCCTTTGTATAGGAAAATGTGTGTGTTCAAGTCAGATACAGCAATTTAATTCCAGGCATGTCATTGAGACCTTCAGCTTGGGAATTGCAATCTTTTTTGGGAGGAACCTTTGAATTGCCACCTGGTCAGAACAGAGAGTGGCAAGGGCAAAGCCGGACTCCAGACCCATGTTAATCTAATGACAGAGCCTCCAGCCTGGCCACCCCTGAGACCAGCACCGGGACCTGGAGTCGCTGCCCGCGCTTCTCTGAGCTGTGTATGGGAGGTCTCTGCTAAACCCGTGTTTGGGTTGAGGAGCGGTGGGGTGGTGCTGCAGGTCCTCACTGCTTCTCATACCATTAAACTACTTTATTTGTGTCTCCGAATGCTGATTCAGACCTGGTTTTGATAACTTAGACTATCAACTGCTTCAGCCAGTAAATCTTCAGGAGATCCTGCTGTGCCTCTCAGCCTCAGGGCTGAGGATCTCCACTCTCTTTGCACCTCGGCTGTTTTCACACCTTTCCTGTCAGAGTGATCGCAGGCGAATTAAAAAGAGGAGGTGACAAAGGCATCCATCCACCCAGCACCCAGAGCAAGAGCTCTTCGGGTGGAGTGCATGGGCCAAACAGCACAGCCTCTGCATCTCCTGTCCTGGTGTCTGCTCCCACTGCATCCCTGGGGGGTTGATTCACCCCACTGTGGGAGAAGACGACCTGGGACAGCAATGCTCTTAAAACTCCCTCTTTCAAACGCACTTGTTCTCAGGACACTGATGCACTGCACCAGGAGGACCTGGGGCTGCAGAGCGGCGGGGACACATCCTGCACCTCTCGGGAGGAGGACCTGGGGCTGCGGAGCAGCATTCAGGGGACACGAGCTGCTGGTCGAGGATGCCGGCCCCACGCTGGAGCGCACGATAATCCCCCAGACCCGAGCTCCAAATAACCCCCACAATTAAACACGGAGGTAGGGGGCTGGTTTCCCCTGGGAAGAATCTACCTTCCAGTGAGACCCTGCAAAGAAAACACTGTATCTCAGGGGGATTTCCATCTAAATGCTCACTGGCAAAACGCCCTTAAAAAGCTGCTAACGACTCGTGGAAAGCTTTGAAAAACATGCTAATTAGTTAGAAACAATGCGCCGTCTCTACCGGCCACTGGAGCCCCTGTGTTCCCCCCTCGCCCCCCGGCACCATTTGCATGAGAAGGGCACCTTTGTTTCTCGGGACTCTCGTCTGCTGCTTATTCCCCCACCTGAAGTCAGGCTCCAAAGTCTGGGACCCCCCAAGGCATCTCCACAGCAACCCCCACCCCCCCGTTCCCCGGGCTTCCCAGCCCCGGCACCAATTAGGGCTGGGGGTTCATTAGCGTTATTACGATGCTCCGCGTGTGCTACAGCAGCATCCCGAAGCTGCCGGCCCCGTCAGTACCCTCTGTGCTGGGAAGGGGCAACGCCGCTGGAAAACACGGCCCTTCCTCTGCAAGCTCCACTTTGGGCATCACTCCCCCCGAACACGGAGAATTTCAGCGAGCGGCGAGAAGCCCCTCGGTTCTCCCCGCTGCCGGGGGCTCCCCTCTGCGCAGGGCCTGGGGGAGCGCTGCCCCATCTGACACCGAAATAATCCGTCGGGGCACGGGTGTGCGGAGAGAGCCTGGGTTTGCTGGGGAGCACTGGGACATTTTCCTGTAGCTCCGGGGGACACCATCGAAGCAATGAAGGAGGAGGAAGGCTGCGAAGGGGGAGAGCGGCACGGCCGAGCCGCGCTGCCGGGACGGGGAGCGTCCCCACTCGGCCGGGGTAGAGCGAGAAAAACCACAGCAACTGCAGGAGGGATGGCAGCAGCGACCGTCCCCGCCTTGGCATCGACCAGCCGAGCGCGGCAGGGAGGTCCCCGCTGCAGGTGCGGTGACATGCGGGTCCGTGCAGGGGAGCCGGGACGCGCCCGAGACATTCGGTACCCGGGTCAGGAGAGGTTTGAAGAGGAAACAACCCCAGGGACGCTGACTTCCCCGAGCCTGAATTCCTCCTTTTTTTTTTTTTTTTTCCTAGAGGGCCGGACCGGCATGGCTCTGTGCATTGCTTTGCATCTGAACAAGGGATTAAATGTCCACGGAGGCTCAGTGCGCACTGGAAGGCGTCCAGAAAGTCAGCGAATTTGCGCTCCCTCTCCCTTTAAATGCTTTGGCTTCCTGCGGGAAAATGAAATCCATTAACAAGTTCCACCCCTGCTCCGAATTCAAGGCTAGAACTGTCAATGCTTTAGGAACGAGCTAAATGGGGGGATTTCCATAACAATCAACAGCTACAGCATTAATCTATAGTCATATTAACCCGGGATGACAAGGACACGTCTGTCCCTTCTCTCTAATGTAATCTGCCATTATACCGCGACTCCATTGACGGCGCTTTGTGCCGCCCGTGGGGCTGTGATCAGCTAATCTCCCCGCCTTTGAGCTCAGAAAAGAGAGAGCGGGAGGCAGAGAAGAGTGATTAATATGCGTGTGTGTGTGTGCGTGTGCTTAGCATGTGTCTGCCGCTGATGTATGTGCGAGCATGTGCCTGCGCGCCCGTCTCGGGGCTGTGTGGATGCACCACGCACGGCTGCTCGCTGGGCGCCTTCGCCGGGGGTGGGAATGCCCCCGGAAAGCAGCGAGACACGGGCAGAACTTCCAGTGAACATCAGGGCTCTGGGGACGTGAACAGGAGACACGTGAGTTGGTGGCGGGTTCTCTGCGGGGATGGCCGGTCCTGGCTGTCCCTCCTCTTCCCCTCATTTTGCTTTATTAATCTTTCTTGAAGAGACACCTTCCCCAAGTGTGCAAGGTGCTCTGAGCCTGCTTGTGGATTGGTTGATGGTTACAGAGCTGAAGTGGTGCGCACCGAGGCTCCCTGCACCAGCCGAGCTTATGGGGTCAATCACATTCCCAGCACTGACTCCAGCCGCTTCAGAAGATGCCGTGATACCAACTCCCACTCCCCCCAGCAGGGACTGGAGCCTCTGTGGCTGCTGCGGGGCCACCAGTGGGTGTGCTGCTATGTCTGCTTTGCCACTCTTCCTACCTTATTGTTGGAGAGCAGGAAGCATGTTGCCCTGCTGCAAACTCATCCCATGTGCTCACCGCTGGTCCCTGCTCCCGGGCAGAGGAATCTCAGATCATCCCGCAGAGTGACAGCAAGGAATGGAGAATGGGCAGGAAAACCCAGGCGAAGCCGTGTTCTTCTGCCCTGCCCAGTGACAACCTGAGCTGATACATTCCCTGTTACCACTACCCTGTGCTCACAACTCAGGTTTCAGAGCTGCAAAGTCCTGCTTTGGCTGTTCTGGTTGTTACTAGAGATAGGAAGCTGGGGGTGGGAGAATGAACTGACGAGATATGAAGCTTCAGAGGGGATGAGCATTGCAAAGGCTCTGCCACTCGTGGCACAGACAACCCACTCCATACCCGTGATGCTGCTGCTGCTGCCACCGACCCCTGTTCTCTTGCTCCTACTCCCTGCATCCAGACCTCATGGGTGTCTCATTTCTGTCCCTTTCTTTTAAAAAAATTCCAATCCAGTCCATGATTTCTGTGCTACTGTTGGGTTATATTGGAAAGGGGGTGGAAATCGGAAACTCTGATTCACCATGATCTTTGCACAGAAACTTTACACACTGGAACAATTAATTACCCATTAAACGCTTTGTCTGTGTGCATCTTATTGTTCCAGACTCTCATTGAAGCCTCTCAGCGAAACAATCACTCTGCCAGCATTCGAGTGTGGTTAATCAACTAACAAGCTTATAAATACAATAGATACAGCAACACGTTGCTCTCTGAGCGCAGTTGCCGAAGGGTCTCAAGCTGCCTCAGAAAGCTCTCACCATGCTGCGGGTCAGGGGAGCTCGGCTCTGCTGCCCACCACTGGCAACCCAGCGAGACCTCCATGTAAGATATGCCTCTTCCTCCGAGCTCCGAGCAACCCAGAGTGATGGAGGACACGTGAGCGCCCAGGTCACTGCGGGCAGATGGTTGGGCAGCCTGCCCCGACAGGGAGGAGGCTTTGGGCAACACGGTGGAACTAGCTGGGTTTGATGGGGCAAAGCTCTGCTGAGGAAGCAGGGAAGTTTCAACCTTTTTGAGGTCAGAGGTGATGCTTGTGTTTTGGAAAGCGGTTTCTGCATCTGCTGCATGGACAGTCTGGGAAAGTGGTGTTTTTTGGGAAGCAGGTGGAGGCATGAGATCTTTGAGGATATGTTTAATGGTAGAAATTTTGTCTCAGTTGTATTTAGGCCATAATTACAGAGGCCATAAAGGTATTTATTTCCTGACCATTAATAGCAGGCCAAGGAGAAAACTCTCCCATCAACACTGTTCTGAGTTTCAATTGCATTTTTCAATTATGTTTGTGTTTTCCTCGCAGCTTCCAGGAACTGCATGTAGGCACATGCACTCAGCCTCTGGAGCAGCCTCCGCTGTTCATGTGAGGACGGAGAAGGTCAGGAGACAAAGCCACAGAACCTGCAGAGCTCAGGCCAGGAGCTGACGAAGAACAAAATATTTAATTGCAAGGGCAGATGAAGGGGCCTTTAAGTGACCATCAGCCAAACCTGGAGCTTTCGCTGCAGTTTTTTTAGTCATGGCTCTAACTGGCCTTACTATGCCAATTACCTTCTGGCCTTCATGTGCCCAGGGAGCACTTTCCTGCCCCGGCTGGGACGTGGGTGAGTGTGTCCCAGGATGGACAAAGACTGCTGGAGAAAGGGCTCCGCTCCTATGTCTGCATAACACAGAAATGGCCACAAGTTCCTCAAAAGCTCTGGGCCAACAGGGTTTAAGAATGAAGAATGGGAGATAAAGACACAGAAAGCAGCCTCGAGCTCCCAAAACCAAAACTATTTCCTTGCATTGATGCTGCAAACTCCCCGGCCTCTGCAGCGCTGGGAGAGCAGCAGAGATAAGAGCATCTGTCAGCTTGAAGAGGCTGGAACAGATAAGCATCACACTTTGAACTAGCAGATAAACCTACAAGCGTGGAAGAACGTATCTCCGGAGCATCTGAGCAAGCCTGGCCCCGAGCCTGGGCATACCGAGGTCTCTCTGGAGAGGTGCGTGTGGGCTGTCCCATAGCATCCTACACAGAGGACCCATGCAAGCCTTCCTCCCCTGTGCTGCTCCCATCTCTTCCCCTCGATGGGGTGGGGGGTTCCACTCTGAGCACAACAGGGTGTCACGGCCCTCCCCAGTCATCCCATCTCATCCCTCCTCTGGCTGCTGCCTCCCTCCCCTCTCCCATCACAAGCTCTGTGTGTAGAAGGCAAAAGTCACATCTAGAAGAAAAAAACCCCGGTGCTGATACTGTTCCTGTCCTCCTTTGTTTGGGGCTGCTCAGCCTGGGCTTTATCAGCCTGAAGCAGCACTGATCCTGCAGCAGAAGGGTCCGCCACCCTCCCTCCACCTCCTTGTGCAAGCTGCTGGGAAAAAAAGCCCCCAAATCCTTCCTTTTGCCTTGCACATAGGCAGAGGGGGGGTTTGGTGCAGTGAGGGGTGGGCTGCTGAGACCCCAGCCAAACCATGGAGAGGCAACAGGGACAGAGAGGGAGAACTGGAATTCCCTGTGCCCTTCCGCCCCCCAGCCCCATCTATCACCTCCCCACCAGCTCCTTCAGCTGACGGGGCGCTGCGGTGCTGCGGGCAGGGCTGCAGGGCTGCCTGTGTAAATGAGCAAATAAACCGAACATTAACAACTTCAGCGCAGTTAGCACAGTTTCCTGTCCCGGATAATTACCGCAGCCACGGCTCTTTGCTGTGTTTGTACAGCAGAAAAGGTGCGTGCCACCGCGCAGTCCGGAGTTACTGCCGGGACATAAAACTGTCTTCAGCTATTAAAGCGGTGACATTCCTATTTAAGTTGGCCATTCTGCCCTGGCCAGGGGAAGGCTTTGGGGTTTAGCACCACAAGTGCTCTCTTGCCTGGGCTGTTCCAACGCCAGCCCCAGGGCTGGTGACTCTGTCCCCGGCTCCCCGAGGCTGGAGCACACAGACCTGCAAGGGCTCGCTGGTGGAGGCTGGAACAGATTTGCTGACTCTGGGAGAGTTTTGTGCCGATGTTTCAGCTCTGTTCATTAATGAGGGAAGAAACACTTCTCCCCGAACCACCCTCCCCCTATTTCCAGGCCAGGTGTAGACATGATTTATTGCATTGTTTAGTCATTATTCTCAGTTACCCAATTATGTTTTTTAACGTTAAAAATGCAAGGACTTTGTTGTGGCTGCATCTGGGGATTCTGCAGCATCTGGAAGATGGTAAGAAAAAAAAAACAGAGGAAACCCAGAACAACAGCACCAGCAACTTCTTGCGTGCTACCTTTCAGCATGTGTCCCCACTGGATCGATTGCAGGGGGGAGGATGATGACCTGACCCCTTGCATTTCCCTGGAGCGTGCCCGGGCTGGCAGCACTCTGCAGTGGGGAGCATGTGTCCCCACTGGATCGATTGCAGGGGGGAGGATGATGCCCTGACCCCTTGCATTTCCCTGGAGCGTGCCCGGGCTGGCAGCACTCTGGAGTGGGCCTGCCACAATCTGGTGCATTTGGTAATACTTAGCAAAAAGCTTCTGTGATTGCATAAAGCCAGGATAATCACCGGGGAGATTTCAGCACGAGGCAGATGATAACGCCTTGGCTCTGCTGACTCTAACACTTACCAGCACTAACTTTTCTAGCTAGCGGGTTACAGACAGCGAGCTTTACCTGCAAGGACGGCTCACTGCGGGATGGCTGAAGGCAGTGGAGCCTCCAGCTTCCCACCGTGTCCCTCCAGTGACAGAGCACAGCCTTGGAGTGGAGGATGGATTTCCAAGGAGGATGACCTTGGAAAGCCATGATGTAAGCTCAGCCCTCAAGCAGTTAACCACAGGACAGCAGCCTTTCCCCAGGTTGTTCTGCCCCTGGTCGAAATCAGGGCTGGAAGGGATGAGCAGTGTGCCCATGTGTAGCACGAGGGGCAGCGCAGTACCCGGGTGCTCTACATCCTGTTCCCATGTGCATTTGGTTGGCAGGGCCCCATCACAGAGCCTGCCGTGCTGTAAGGAACTCCTGGACTGAAATCTTCCTCTGAGGTCCTGGCTGAGGGCCTTGAAATGTTTTCTGAAGGTTTCCAGCTCCCAGAGCTAGAGCAATGCCAGGTCCACATTCAGTCAGATAGGGAATTGTGGCCGGATTCCAAACCCTGTGCATCCTGACCCAACTCCCCAGAAGCGGGTGTGCCTCTGCGTGCCTCCTGCACTCTGTGGGTGCTCCCTGGGGAGTGAGTGCCTCATCCCACCTTGCAGGGTGCCTGGAGAACTGGCTCAGGGTGTTCACTGCAACAGGTTTTGTTTTCTCCCATGGTAAAACCGCTGGGAGCTCTGGGGCTCTTTGCATGGAAGGTGGGATTACAGACAGATTAAAACAGATCCCGAAAGTCTGTCTGACTGGAAGGTAGATGCTGGTTGCTCCAAGGATGTTGGCACTTAGATCTACACTTCATATTTAAAATCCAGCAGAGAAAGGATCAAATAAAACTACTGCACTTGTGTACTGTGGGTGAGAGGCTGTCACCAGTGTGTCAGAGGTACCCGAAGGCCCTGGACCCACATCTCTGCTCACTGGCTGAACATCGCCTCGGCTCTCCCTCAGACCCTGGGGGCACAGAGCCGTGGGTGAGACGAGCTGTGGGTCAGACGAACTGCCCATGGGTCAAGCAGTTGCAGAGCAGCGGAGTTGTCCAGAGCTGCCTGCACCATGGTTCCCTGCCCAGCTCTGCCTGCCTCAGCCCGCGGTGCCGCTTGCACAGACTGATGGATGACGGCATCTCTGTGTCCCGCTTTTAAAAGCAGCCAAATCAAAGAGGCGCAGGCGATGGTAAGACAGTCTGCAGGGGACAATAATGGGACCAATTTGCTCATGTTGGTATTTTTGCCTCTAATCTTCCCACATGCAGCATGCTGCATTCTTGCTGCTCAGGCGTTCCTCGGGCACAGGATTAGTTTTGCCTGTTTGCTGATGCACAGATTCTTCCCTGCCTGTTTCCAGGTCAGGTCCCAGTGCACGCCTGAGCTCTCCCCCACTTCCCTGCACTTTCATCTTCCCCGCTCGGTCCCCACCTGCCTCCTTGGCTTTCCCTCAGCATGTTGTAAATGCTCGGGGGGCTGCAAGGGGCTCCCACCACCTCCGCCACCTTCTCCACCACCACCACGTCAGTTAGTGTCCGGGCTCCAGTGCTTTCCACGCCAGCGACCAGGTGAAACACCGGCTGCTGCTAATGCAGGGGGGGTTTGACAGGGTTCCTTGTCATCACGAGGCAAATAAAAAGCATCTTGGATTAACACGTTTGGGATGGCACAGAAATGGGGGTGGGGGTAGGTGGTGTCCCAATTCTATGCCTCCCCCAGCTCTCAGCATGCTCTGCTTCCCCTGTCATCGCCCTGGTGAGCTGAAAATGTCACCCCTGCCACCGAAAACACGTGTGCTTGCAGAGGCAAATGGAGCACCTAATTAGGAGGGA
>NW_010415745.1:2341-2680 GCF_000710305.1 Buceros rhinoceros silvestris | reverse complement strand
CTTTGTACCCCAGAAGTCGGCGATGGATCAGCTCTGTCGATATGAGCATAGCCCAGCGTCTTGGTTCTCAGCCTCTTTACAATTGTAAATGGGCTAAAACTAAATAAAAGGACCCTAAATCATCTAAATTAAAGCTCCGAGGACAGTGCAGTGCCACAGTCTCATAGCAAATAATCGTACCACGGCTTCCCTTTCAGCCCTGGTGCTGGATTCTGGCAGGGACCCATTTCTCTCGGGTTAGCTGGGAAGTGGAGAGCTGCAGAAATCTCCTTGGACATTGCAGCCTGGCAGCTGAACAAGGAGGCTGGTGGAAACAGAGGTGGGTTTGACATTGTCCTG
>NW_010415745.1:0-2164 GCF_000710305.1 Buceros rhinoceros silvestris | reverse complement strand
AGCCTCCCGCACAGCTCTGCCTGCGTTTGCCTACCACTAGCGATTGCAATGGAGCTCCTGGAGCCTTGGACAGCCTCTACCCTGCAGAGGGTGAAACACCCTCACTGTAACCCATGCTGCACTGTGGCAGGGGTGTCTGTCTGTCTGTCTGTGTGTCCTTCTGCTCTACATGTGGCTGTTCCTGCGAGAGGAGCAGAAGCCACCCAGCAGCTTTGAGCCAGCTCTCCCGTGTAACCGAGGACAAGGTGGTGAGCACCAGGTCATGCACAGCGGGAAGAGAAATGGCAAACAACAAACTCGGCAAATGGTCCCCTGGAGGTACAAGCCTGGTCCGGGAGACACAGCCAGCAGCCTCCCTTTGTGGCTGCTTTTCTTTCCCCTGTCCCAGCCCTGGCCCTCCTCTGGCAGCGGGGTGAGGAACGATTTCACTAATGTCCAAACTAACCCTCCTTTAGAAACATTTCAGACCCAGGAGTATCTATTTCCCTCCTCTCCGAGGGACAAGCTGTCCCCACTTCTGAACGCTCACGCAGAGCTTGTGAATGGCAGCAGCAACTCTGACCCTAAACTGTGAACGTTCCGTTGGTGCAATCCACAGCTCCCCCGAGGAACTGATGCAACCATTTCTTACTCCTTCCCCAATTACCTTATTACTCCTGCCAGAGCTGGGAAGCCTGTCCTTTCAGGAGCGCTGGCCAATCCCATCCAGAGGGAGAGTCCCCAGGGGATTCTCGGTGTCAGGCATTTTCCCTCCATTTGGTAATTCTCTGCTAAATGGCGCTTCTTTCAGGTGCTATTTATGCAGGAACAAAAATGTTCATTATGCTGATCACTGAGATGAGAGATAAAATATTACCTAGGAAACACAGATTTTGCAATGACATATTAGACGTTCGAGCTCACATTTCTCCAGAGAAACAGGGACTGTGCACATGGAACATGCGTGGAAAACAGTTTCTTCTGTCTTTGCCCACACTCCTGTGCCAAGTGCCAGTTTGCAAACTAAAAAAACTAAAATACCTCCATCTTTGACTGGTTTTTGCTTAATTTGTGATGCAGGGTTTGATGTACTGGATACCGAGCTGTGGTTGTGCTGCACCACTGGGAGATGCTGCTGCTCTGGAGGTCTCCTGGCCAGGCAGAGCCTCTGCGGGAGGGCAGAGGGAGGCACGGGGGGACGGGGGGGTTCGCAGTTGCCCAAGGACATCTGATGACACCAAGTGAGAAAAGAGAGAGGCTGCTCAAGTGGCTTGGAGAGGAATGGTGAAATGAAATCCAGCAAAAAGAAAACAGGAATGAATGTCAGGGGGAGAAAACCTCCTTCTGATGATTCTTGTTGAATGGGAATCATTTCCCAAATGATTCAGGGACAGACTGTGCCAGGGGCTGCCTTGGTCAACAGGGAACAATTGAACTTGGCTTCAGGCTTGACTGGTTGAAGCGGAGAGACCCTGTGCTGTCTGCAGCCTGCAGATCTCTTCAGGAGGAGCTGGGATGGCTCTGGGGTCCTTGGGTCTGCCCAGCCACATGGCTCAGCTCACCACAGCCCAAGGACGCTCAAAAGCAGCAGCAGGATGGATCTCTTGTACTGTAGGACGCCAAAGCTGCTGGGGAGGCACCGCCGGCACACAGCCCCCTCCGGCGCCCAGCCTCCAGCCAACCCTACCCAACTCACGCCAGCTTTAAGGCATCGCTGCCTGGGATTTCAGGCTTCCAACCCGCAGCTATGTTGGCTGACTGACCCTGCTAAGGGGGCTGTTTTGCTGCAAGGGGCACAGGGTGGCTGTTACCAGAGTGAATGGACAGGCAGACACGTAAGGGATTTTTTTGCTTTTGTTTCCTGCAGCTCTAACTGATTTTTAAGGCCTCTTCACAATTGCAAGAGCAGCTCCAGGAGACAGCCAGGCTGGTCACAGCCCCGGGGCCAGCATTGACCCAGGCTGTGCAGAGAAAGCCACTACTTCTCCAGCTTCCCTGAGGCTTGTCCCCCCACCCCTCCTGTTTTTGAGGAAAAAGAGGCGGGTGAAAGGAAAAATGCTTAAAAAAAACCCCAGAAATCCCAAGACGGAAATGAGGTGGGAGGGCAGTAGAAACGAGTCACTTGTTAGGAGAAATCCAAAATAAATGGGACACCATCCAGACTCTTCAAACCAGAACCGTGACC
>NW_010415744.1:18931-19270 GCF_000710305.1 Buceros rhinoceros silvestris | reverse complement strand
CCAAAGCCACCATCACACCCCGCCTGCTGAGAGGCTGCATGCCCACTGTCCCCAAAGCCACCATCACATCCCGCCACCGCACCCACCCTTATCTCCAATGTCATCACTGCATCCCCTCCAATCACTGCATCCCCTCGCTGGGGGCTTGCGTCCCCTCTGTCCTCCGAGCAACACCCAGAAGCATTTCATGCTTTCTCTAAGGCCCCATCGCATCCCGCCCCCCGAGTCCCTTCCTTCCCCGAAGCCATCGTCACTCCCCCCCGCCCCTCCCGCAGAGGGGCCGCTGCCCTGCCAGCCTTGGCCACCCTTACCTGGCTAGTGGCACGGCTCCTCCCCCCT
>NW_010415744.1:12256-18832 GCF_000710305.1 Buceros rhinoceros silvestris | reverse complement strand
AGTGGCACGGCTCTTCCACGCTGCAGTGCTCATTTTCACTCCTGTTTGGCAACAGAAAATTGCATACGCCAGGACAGTCGCGAGGGAAAAAGGCGCAATGTGAAGCAGATGAGAGAGTAAATCATGAGGCCGCCGTACACGTTCTGCATGCTGCAAACGAGGAGCTCATTTCCTGGCAGCCTCTTCAGGATGCTTCAAGCCAGTCTTCACCGATGTGGCCCATAAAAACCTTACGGCATTCGGCTGCAAGCAACCCCACTCATTTCTGACGTGAGCATCTAATTCTCACCAATATATATACTTTAATTATGCATTTTGTTAGGGTGAGCTGAAAATAACCAGCAACTACCAGATCACTACTGAAAATAAAGTTAATCACATGCCGCTTTTAAAAATCAGCTTTTTACAGGCTTCCACGACATTTGCTACATTTTGTCAAGCGTGAGCTCAACCAGAGGCAGAAAGAAGCAGCTGAAGGTTGTAGGCAGAGTGGCCCTCCCTGACAGCAGCGCTAACGGAAATGGCTGTAATAAAACCGCCAGTGTTCGCGGTCTGAGCAGCAAAGCGAGAGCCCTGATTTCTGCACCCTGTTTGAGAACCACTTCCCCAGCGACCGGGAGCAGATGAGTTCGTCTCTCCTCCTAGTTACCACCACTGATTCATAGCTGAGATCAATTAGTTAATGTTTGCAAAGTCAGTTGAAGATGAAAAAGCATTACACGCTGCTAATAAAACCATAATGATCCCGCTGTTAAACATTAAACACGTGTAGGAAAAAAAAAGGATTACATTCATGGAAAATTCCTCTTCCTGCAAGGACAAAGGATTAGCTCCTAAAAAAAAAAAAAGAACGATGAGCTCAAATTTGCATCACACGACTGCTTCTCAGGGGTCTGCCTTCTGTTTAGGGCTCTGCTACCAGTTATCTGAGTGACCATGGGTGCATCACTTGGGCCAGCAGTTCCTGAAGCAGCTGGTGGAGCAAAGTGGCAAGTTAACGCCGAGCTAGCCAAAAATCACCAGCACTTCTGGAAAGTGCTGGTCCTGGTCACCTGGTGCCTCCGCTTCCCCGTCGCTAAGCCGGATGAGGGTTGCAGCTGCGTAGCCTGATTTTTTCAGGCAAGGTAATAGAACAGTGAGCAAACCCTGGTAACATGGTTTGTGAAAGCAGGAGAGCAGTGTTGCTCGTGAGACACTCACATCACACCACCGCGCAAGGAATAAGAGCAGGCACGTGGGACTTTCTAGATTTTTCCTCCGGTGAGTCTCGCTGTGCCACTGGTAGGGCTCCAGGTCGCCATATGTAGATCACCGTATGTCAGATGCTCTGACCTACAGGCAAGAAGGAGGAGAGGAACCAGGAAAACCACGTTTGTCGGTACCCTTGGGCCTCCACAGGGCCTCATTCATGGTGATGAGGCACCAGTGTTTCTGGCAGGGCAGAAGCCATGGGTGGGGATTTGCACAACAGGAGCTCCAGGCAGTTCAGGGTTTGGCACAGCGATCCCAGGGAGGATAACTCCTCTCCGGAAAGAGCAGCTCTTTGACATGATCCCTCATTCCCAAAGCCGAACTGCCGTTTGCATGCCTGAGCTGCAACAGCCTATTGCATCTTCCTCCTGAAATCTGACGCTCCCCTGCTTTGATGGTGATCAGTTGTTGACTGCAGAAAAGCTGAATCATGAAACAGAGGTTATAAACAAGGTTATTTTTAACGAAGGAAACAAATCCCACATCATGCAGCAGTCGGAGCAAGGTACTGTCAGCAAGGGCTCACGGGTCTTACTCCTGCCCTGATGCTCTCCGTGTCTTGAAGCAAATTACAGTCTCTCCAACCTTTCATTTACCTGTTTGTACACGGACAAAGCAGCAGGCTCCAGCTGTGCTTTCTTTGTACAGCAAAGCTCCCGGTGTGACGGTAAAGCGGTGCTGGGAGCTGCGTAATGCCAGGGGCTGGCTTTCCCTGCTGCCCAGCACCTTGCGGAGCTATTTTCAGCCATGCGAAATGCGCACACAGTGCTTCAACAATATTCACAGACGTTTTGAATGCAGAGAGAGACTACTGCGTCTGACTCCCCTCTCCGATGTTTCACAGCCTTACATTTCAATTCCCACATGCTGGAATTCCCACATGTCTAGTAACTTCATTTTGCTCTCTGAAAACTCAAAGCAGACGAGTTTTGTAGCCCGGAGTCTCCTGTTACCTCCTTCGGGCACTCGTGTGCTGCAGGGTGCGTGTTGTAGATACCCAGCCGGGGGCAGAGAAGGCGAGGCTGGTACACCTGCAGCGAACAGGGAAATTTCCTGATTATGCCATTTCTTATCTTTCTCAAACTCTTCCCAGAGAGGCCGATTTCATTTTCCCCAGGAAAGACGCCTCAGCTCAGGGAAGCAGAACACTGAGGCTGGGACTGGCTGGGCTTCCACGTGCTGCCCGAGGAATACAAACAACCCGGCGTACACCTGTACGTGCAAACCTGTCCTCTGTGCTCCGTGCCCCAGTTAACAAGTGCTCTGGGTGTGCCTCCAACTTTGTATCGATAACTACTAAGGTTAAACAACTCTAGCTTTTTTGAAAATAGTTTATAAATATATATATTATACATACACACACAAATTAGTTAAAATTGTCGGAGATTGGAAACTGTCCTGCCATACTTTATTTACAACTCTGCTAGGGCTCTGTGCTGCTGGAGGGACCTACCTTTCTTGCTCAAGTTTTCTTTGAGCTAAATAGTGACATTCACATAGCAAATATCAAATAAACCCCAAGGCATCGGTGGATTGGGTTCAGAATGGGTTCTGCTCCCACAGTCCACTCACTGGTGTGGAGCCCTGGCTCGTCTTCACCTGCCTGCTGTGGAAGCAGACACCAAACCTGCGCATGCTCAGGACACACACCAGCGTTTTGGCACAGGTGCCCGGACACCTCCAGCACCACCGTGAGAAGTGGAACAGGACCAGCCTTGCAAGCCAGTTTCCTCTTGCAAGTGCCTACAAGGACAGGTGGCCATGTGCCAGAGGATGGAATAACCATCACCCTGCACTAGTTACGGGGCTAGATGCTGCAAGGCTGCGTTAATTAGTGCTTGAGACGCCTTTGTGATCTGTAGATGAAAGGTGATTTACAGCTGCAAATTACTGCTCTTCTTCATGTGAAGTCTATTTTCTGGTGTCCCTCATTTTGACTCACACCACGTCACACATTTGGTGCTGGGCAGGCTGAGAGGCAGGCTCCTCTCTGTGGGTGGACATATAGGTACCTAACATCTCCAGCTGGCTGCAGAAGTGTGTGATGTGCTCACAGCATCCATTCGAGGCAGCCTGGCCATGCCCATGCTTGGCTAACTTGGGCTGGGATTTGCACAAAACTGCAGGGCTTCAGCAGGCTCCTCAGCTGGTGTTTTTAGAGGGCCTGTATTCGAGGGTGGATGCTCAGCTGGGTTGTGCACACAACGCTGTGAACAGGCAGAGGACCAGCTAGGTGAACCTTAAATCCTGCCACAGAGAGGAGAAACAGAAATATCCTGGACCTCTGTGCTTGGGGCTGCCCCAGGGAAGGGGGGAAAGCCAGAGAGGACCAGACTGGGGCCCCTCAGCCTCCAGCTTCTCATCTGCGTCCCAAAACTTCCTGGGCAGGAATTACAAAGCAGGAGAGGTTTGTGTCTTTGGCGGGCGTCTGGAGGGACAGGATATTACTGTGTTTTTGTGAACAGCCCACGGATAGCAGAAGGAGCAGGTAGTTCTGATGTCCTTCCTGCATTATGCACCCATGGCACACTTACCCTGTCAGGCTGCAGCAAGCAAGTGACCTTTTGCTATTTACTGCTGCATATAACAGCAGAAAGAAGCATGTGGGGTAAGGTAGTTGCAACAAAGGAGGAAGAACCACCACTGGTACTCCTCACTGCGGAGGGCTGCCAAACACACACGTGTGGGAGGGCGGGTATTGCTGTCTGGGCACCAGAGAAATTAGCATCTGCAAACGCTATGACCCAGGGCAACTGCAGCACGGAGCGGAGCAGGGTTTCCTTCCCTGCGCTCGCTGCGCAGTTTTCCAGCGGGGAAGTAACTGACCACTCACACAAGCCAGCACAAGGCAGGCACAGATTTTTACAGTTGGGAGAGGTCTCCCACACATACCAGTGACTGAGGAGGACTGGACAGAGCCTCCAGTGTCATTGCAGCCCTCTCTCCATGCCCCTGGCCCCCCGGCTCCACCAAACCCTCCTGGCAGCTGTTTGCTGACACAGTGAACTGGTCTGGGACTGCTGTTACCCCCCGCCATGGACACAACAGTCACGTTCTAATTCCACCTTTGGTTTGCTCCCAACAAACCCATTTGGCTTCCACTTTCTTAAGCAGTGGCAGCAGCAGAGAAGAGCACCCACTGCACTGCCCATGCTGCCAGCCGGGGTCCCGCACCTCCCGAAACGCAGGCAGCTGCTGACGGGAGCCTGTCCCTGCCATCTCCTCGGGGGCCAGCAATGCAATGGCTCTGCTTGGCCCCTGCAGAGCCCTGCTCGCGTGTGTGCAGGCTGCCCACGGGTGCAAGACGTGAAGAAATCCGTGTGTGGAGCAGAAACAAGGCTGCAGAGCTGCGCCCCAACGGCAATGTATATATAGAATCATAGAATCACTGGCTGGAAAATACCCTTAAGATCATCAAGTCCAACCATTGATCTGACACTGCCGAGTCCGCCACATATCTAGAAAGAGACTGCGTTTCAGAACCGTTTGGGCCAAGAGGGCTAATGAAAGCTGTAGTCATTCTCTGGGCCAGTGTCGTCTTCACACCCACTTGCAGATCCTCTTGTGGGGTGCTGGGACTCAGCGTTCCTCTGTGTTTAGTGCTGGAGGACCTGGTCCCTTAGGATGATGCTGTGACCCCCTCCCCTGTACCATGTTCTTTGGGTTCCATGAATCCTCTGAGGTACTAAGAGAGTTATAAGCTAATTCCCATTCTTGCTGTTAGAGGCTGCAAAACTTATCAACGAAGTGAGCCAGGCTCTGCTACGGGGAGCACAAGGGGCTAACTCATTAGAGCTCCCATCCCTGCTGCAACAAGCCCCGAGACAGAAAGTGTGTGCAGAAGGAGATCCACCCTCGCTCCCACCATGAGTTCCTGCCCCAGCTTCTAACATGATGCGGTGTTGCAATTTCTCGCTACCAAGTTTTCTTCAGAAGGTTTGGCCCTGAATTCCTCGATGTGCCAAGGCAGGGGGACTCCGGGTCTGCCGTTGCATTGCACGTCACCCTCATGGCAGTGAACCCCAGCATTTGCTCTGAGTGGGTCCCACACTGCATTCCTGTGCTCCCCTCACTGATTATTAACCCTACACGTCACCAAGAGGTAAGCAGAGACACAGGCCATGAACATGGCTTAGAAAAATGACATTTTACGTGAAAGGCAGACATGCCATGATCAGTTTGACACCTTCAATGAGATAAATCCTGGTAGAATATTAGAAATCTTTTCTTTTTAGCAGCTTGATGTTGGCAACTAACAGTTTTTAATAATCATGAATGATGGTAGCAAACTGCCACACCCAAAAATGAATTCATTGCTCACTTCTGGCAGGTGGGGAGGGACTTCCTGGCTTTCCTTCTCTTTCTAAACAACTGCTGCCGCAAAAAGACAGTAAAAGGGGGAAAAAAACCACACAATCTTGTGTGATGGTGACATTGACAGATGTGATGGTGCGGGCTGTACCTGATGTTGTGATTTTTTATTAATAACTCTGCACTGCAGAGCTCCGTTAGGAGAATAAGGAGTGCCTGAGTGCGTGGGGAGGACAGCTTTGTTCTTTGGACTTGCAAGAGAAGGAACGTAACATCAAAGGTAGAAACACCAGAGGGGAACAAGGATTCACCAGAGAGGCGGTAGGCCATGGGTGGTTGTGAGCATCAGGTACATGCGGGAAAGAAGGCCCCAAACATCAGGTATTCAGGCTTTTAAATGAAGTTACTTGGGCCAGCAAAGAGAGGGCAGGGATAGATGCTCTCAGTTAATTTGCGGGAGCAGATGAGGGAGGGCAGATAGGTCAAACTAAGGGCTATGGGAGTTTTCCTTTGCTGACTGAGGCAGTGGGATATCCACAGGTCAACGCTTGGTCCCTTCCTCTGTCAAGAGTGTTCCTCTCCCTCGAGCCCCAGACATTCCACCCATGCAGAGATGCGCAGAGCTGGGCAAGATGGGGAAGGAGGGCTCGCTCCTTCTTCATAGCCTGCAAAAGGCTGCGGCTGCCCCGTTCACCGCTCTCCTAAGCAGCCGTGGAGGAGCTGGTCTGGAGGGGAGCACACGGGCGGCTGTAGAAGCCGTTGGGTGCAGCCCCGCAGAGAGCAAGAGTGCCAGCATGTGATGAACACACTGTCCCCAGTCATACCGCAGTGGCGCCAAGGGGAAGGAAGCTGAGCTTCAAAGGGAAGGGAGGCAGGAGGGGCACGAGCTTCCGGGGGTGGCTGCTCCCCAGTGTTTGTCATCGTCTGAAGGAAGAGAGAAAGTTTTTGCTCGTGGGATAATTGTTAAAGCCATTTGGGTTTTGCTTTCACATGCCCTTTCTTTTTTTTTTTTTT
>NW_010415744.1:6944-11831 GCF_000710305.1 Buceros rhinoceros silvestris | reverse complement strand
CGCTGCCCCACGGCCGGCTGCCACCCGCTCGTCTCCCTCAGTGGCTGGAGCCTGCCCTCAATTTGGGCACAGGCAAGACTGTTGTGGTAGGTGAACCCCAGTCCCCAGTGACACTTCATCACACCGGAGGAGTGCCTGGTTGAAACCTTCTGCTCCCAGGAGAGGTTTGCATGGGAAGAGCAGCAGCCCTGCGAGGCTGAGTCGAGCTGTAATCACTGAAGCAATGCACTGGAGGAATCGGCGTGTTGGCGCAGCCTCTGCCTCCAGCAAGGGCTGATAACCTGCCTCCCATTCACCAGCGTTCGAGTCACCCGAAGGCAGAGGAGAGCCCTGCAGAGTGGCCTGCTTGGCAAGCCCTAGCAGAACTCCCTTTGCTTTGCTACACTGTGAGAGCAGCCAGGAGAGTAGATGAGCTTGAGGAAGCTCTCAAAAAAGCCCAGTGCTTTTTGCAGAAAGGCTCAGCTGAGGAGGCAATCACCCTCAAAGCACCCGACACCTACCAGCCCAAGTTACAGGAATCTGTTCAGCCATTTGCAGGTGTGACCTTGGTTAAAAAAAAAAAAAAAAGGCATTACCACATTGTTAAAATGTCCCCTGCTTACTCAGCCATCTGCTCCCTCCCATTAATGCAGTTATGTTTGATGACTTGAGGGAAAAAAGTCCCTTTTGGTTGCAGTGATCCCACCAGCTCTGCAGAACCAGCCTCACAGGCTGGTTCTTGCCTGGCTCATGGGGCACCTCCCAGCACTCGCACACATCCTGTATACACAAGGCTCCCCCAGGTCCACCACCTCCCTACCCACTCACCTGCACGCTCTGCCCCAAAGACGATCCCCTTCCCATGCACCCAGAGGTAGCAGCACCGTCTGTGGGAGCACCTGGGCTGTGTTTGCCTGGAAGAGCCTGCGCTGAGCCCCGACAGTTCCCAAACGCTGGAAACCAAACCAGCTGGGCTGGTCTTTCCCTGCTTTTTTCACCAGCTACCCATCCAATATCTGCTGTAATAAAAAAGGCAAATCAGAAAGCCATGCAGTCTGGTTTCGTGTTGTGAACTGGGAGAAGAGCTGCTACTCCTGGGCTGAGAGGGAAGCCTTACTACAGGAGCTGTAAAAAGCAGTTTCTACTTTCAGTTGCTGCATCACATCGCAAAGAGCAGCTCCTGCCACCCTTGCTGCCTTTTTTCTAGCTAAACTAGGTACAGTAGTGGGGAATGATGCAACCCTGTCCCTCAGCGCTCAGCTGTGCTTTTAGAGCCTGAGATACATCCAAGAAGGAGAAATATTGTTTCCTGACAATGCCCAGCATGCAAAGGAACCCTAACACGCACTGTCCCTGGTGTGTCCCTCTGAATCACGGCATCGCCTCTGAACACAACCAGCTCCATCCCCCGTGGACCTGCAGATCACAGCACTGACAGATACCATGTCTGGTGTGCAAGTCAGATCACACTGGAAAAACGTCTCCGTTCCAGTTTAAATAAACCTCCCCATGTCTTTGGTGGACTCAGGATGCGCTAGATTCGAAGGAGGGATCTCCCTTTCCCAAACGGGTCTCCATTTCCTCCTCCAGTGTCACCACTCCAAGCAGAAGTGCATGCCAGGCTGCATCAGAAGCTAAAGGCTTCTCTAAATTTGATCTTGGGCCAGGCGGGGCAGCGCAGCCCCCACAGGATCAAAACACACAGATGCTTTGTTTAAGCATTACTCAGCTAATATTTTTTTTTCCCCTGTGGTTTACAAAAGGTGCTACTAATCACTGTGGGAGAGGCCGGGAAGGATTGCCACTCCTCTCACCACCGCAGCTCAGACTTGTGGTCCTCAAAATGTGAGGGTGCTGGTGCCAGCTGCCAAGCCGTGAATCCGCCGCTGTGCCGTGGTTCAGCTGAAATCCTGGAGAGCCTTCCTGACCGGTTAGCTAGCGCCTGCCTCCCTCTGCCAGCCTGTTGCTGGATTTCTTTATTCCCAGTGACAGGTCTTATGGGGAATCGCATCGTCAGGCCCAGAGACCCTTTGAATCTTTACACAGCTGGGGGTACAACAAGAGCACAGGAGCAAGAGGAAAATAAATAGATGAACCGGAGCTGTCTGCTCTTTGCTGAGAATAACTGTGGTTGATGGGAGAAAACTTCTGTCCTGTTTTCTGTTTCATCAGTGGAACAGCACTTGACAAGACCACTGCTTGGCTTTGCTTTTCTTGCTGTTCAGAGGGAAACATTTCTGCCTTAACAGAGATGATGTTTCCTTACAGACAGAACAGCAGCCTGTACCCGAGCTGCGCATAGACAGCTCATCAAAGCCGCAACAAAGATGCCGTTGTGCGGTAACACAGCGCAGCAAACAGCCCGCGCCTGTTATCATTCAGGCCTCACATATGCAGCACTGTAACGACCATTCGTAACAGCGCGGGCTAAATCCTCACACCTCTGCACCAACTGCAGCCTTGTTCCAGTAACAGCCCCACTCTTTTCTCTAAAGCTGTCGGTGCGAGTCGTCACTGTGAAAACACAGCCCACGGAGCAGCTGCACGGCGCGTCCTGGCCTCGCAGCGCATCACGCTGGTCAAGGCTCCTTCAGTGCACGGGGATTGTCTCACAGGTCCCTAATACGAGCTCCCAGAGGAGGGGGAAAAGGTGATCTGCATTTCTGGCATCACAAGACAGCCTTTGTAAACAAGCATCACCCAGCTGAGGAAAACGGGGGCCCAGGAGGTGGTTGGAAGCTGGGAATTCCCGTTCTCTGTTTCCCAACACAGAGGGGTCAGGCAGAAGAAAAAGAAAGGAGCTCCCTCGCCCCATCCCCAAGGACTCCCCTCGGTGGAAAGCTGCAGTTATTGGGGGCACACGGGATTTTCAGAAGAGATTAGGCATATTTGTGGGTGATGGGCACACGGCGGCCAAGGCAGTCCAACTTCTGCTCCTGTGCTGGAAAGCAAAGACACTGGAAACAGGAGAAAAAGCTGGAATTGCTGATGGAATGAGGCTACAAAATAAATAGTTTCCAATCCCCTGAGACATTTTAATTGAGTCCTGGACACTTTCAACAGTGGCATTTTGTCCTGTTGGGAGAGGTATACTGTGTAAGGGCATTTCCTGGCTGCATACACAATGTTTCGGTGTGGAGCAGGAATTCAGGGTGAACATCCAAAAGGACCGACATCATCGAACCAGGGACATTCTCAAAATGCAACTTGTGATGGAAGCAGAAGCCTTTTTCCCACCTAAAACTTGGACAAACATCAGCATATTCAAACAATACATTTTACTTTCAACAAAACTGCTCCTCCAACATCCCCAGACAGCTTTTTTTTTTTTTTCAGGATTTGCTCCTCAAAGACACCCCTTTCCCCAGGAGAGAGGGTCCAGGGGGACCACGGCTGTGGGGAGCCGGGAGGAGCCTGGCAGCAGCCCGGGGATTGGTTTTTCCGTAGCTCCCTCTAGTGTGTACAGTCCAAAATGTGATTTAACACATACATCGCATTATATGCACTCGATGCAATCTCGAACAGATTTAATACAATGGGCACTTTAAAAGTATTTCCAGAGAAAATGTTTGTGCTAGTAGAAATTCCACCATTTTGCACAGAAAACCAGCTCTTGGGGCTGTACGACCAGCTGGCTGTGTTTTGCATGCTCACGGAGTCTGATTTCCCATGCTTTTGAAACAAAAAATAGAAGGTCAGAAAGACTCTTCTGTAACAGCAGCTCTGGCCTATTTTTCACCTATCCTTTTTAATTTATTCATATCTTCCTCAGGGACTAATCTACCTATTAGAATAATGTTATTTTCTGAGTCTAATCTAAGAAAATAAATTAAAAAGTCTAAACCTTTCATTAGATCTGAGAGAGACAAAATTTCTCGGTCAAGGAGAGCTGAGACACTCAGGAATAGATGTCCAGCAAATAACATTTATTAATTATGCATATTCATACCCACAGCCATGGACAGCAGGCAGCCTCCACAAGCAGACTCAGAGAAGGCTGCCTGCAAACTAATGTGTTAAGTAAATAGCTCCTTTACTGGTCTAAGTGGTCACGTAGCAAAGGAGCTCACATTTCCAAGTATCCATGGAGCAAAATAATAGAAAAGCTATTAAAATCCAGAGAAAGATAGATTGCATTATATTGTCTACATTAAAGCCTAAATTGGTACGGATGTAAACATTAAGGTTCCTACTTTCTTCCACTTCTGAATACCAAGCAGAACTTGGTGAGCACATATAAATCCTTCCAACATTTTTTTCCCCCTGTGGGGTTTTTGATTGGTTTTTGATTGTTTGATTGATTGACCTTTGCATTTATTCTAAGGCCAAAAGCATGACTGTACTGGGAAGAGTGGGTCCACTGTGGCTTCCAGTAAATAATGCGCCAGTGACAGCTCGCCCTCTCCACTGCCTGCCAGCCACGAGTGGCTGAAGGCCCCTGCATTTGATGCTCAGCACCTCTGAGCTCAGCCCTACACCCTGGAGCTCAGAGGGGGCCAAGGAGGTGGAGACTTTGTCCCTGGGGGCAGAGGTCCCTGCAGCGGCCATGGGCAGAGTGGGCTGGGATGTGGTGAGATGCCCAGGCATCTCTGCTGCTTGGCAGGTAAAAGAAGCATAAAATATTCAGCCCTATGATCAGCAGCAAACTCTTCCTCACACAACAGCCTCTGGCAGGGGGCATCCTTGGCTTTGGCAGCCCGAGAAATGGGCTGTTCTCTGAGGTCTCACCAAGCTACTCACCCTTGAGACATGCTAGATGTCCCTTCTCGCGCCCACTGCATCTTCTTTGCTTCGCTGGATGCTGAGCCCACCCTTGAGGAGCCAGGCTGATCACGAGCAAAAGCAAACCAAACGAGTCATCCCTAACCCCTCTGGTTGAGCAAATACAAGGTGCATACTGCTGAATTA
>NW_010415744.1:748-6834 GCF_000710305.1 Buceros rhinoceros silvestris | reverse complement strand
CAGCCCTCCAAATTAATCACAGCCATTTCCCGGGATCAGAACTGTGGAGCTGCGGACAAGCGCAGGCTATGTGTCTAACCCCCTTGTGAGGTCTGTGAGGAAGACGAGCTCTGCCAGGGTCAGAGATGGGGATGAAGGGCAATGAGGACCAAGGTCCTACGTCGTGACCTGCCGCATACGAGCAATATGTAAAATGAGGAACCTGTTGCAGAGCAGCGAGCTCATTTTTGCAGCTGAGTCTGATGAAAGGCAGTTTTATCACACCACCAACCTCAGAGCAGCCTCCCTCCCACCCTGGGGCCTTTCCAACCCCCAACGCAAGGTGCTGCACCTCTCTACGCCTGCATTTCCCTGCAGGGGGAGGCTGTACAGCATGCAGGGAGCAGCCCCACACAGCATCCTGCTGAGCCCTGCAGGGATGGAGGCAGCCAGCACACTGCCGCGTCCCTGGAGGCACTGGGGACAGCGTTGTTAGCCCAGTAGCTGGAGCCAGCTGAAAGATATTCCTTTAAAGGGTCAGAATGAACTGACCCGTGAATATTCAGAACTAACATTAAGAGCAAGACCTTTTTTTAAGAGCATGTTACAGCTGTTAAGGGTGGCTGAGATGATTAAACTGTCTCCACTGGACCCCTCTACATGGTGGGCTCTCACCAGGGTTCATCCAGTTGCACTTGCACTGGGTCCAACAACCTCATCTGACAAAAGCATCCAAGCATCCCTTGCAGAACAGCAGTCGGTCTTCATCTGGAGACAGCAGGAACCGGAGAATCCCCCGTTCCCCTTGGTGGCTTGTTCCAGCAGTTAATCACCCCGGCTCAGAAATCTGCGCATGAACCAGTAACACAAAATTAATGATTTCTCTCATCTCCCGCCTTGGCAGTCAGCTCAGGCTGCTTGTTCAGCTGAGGGTAATGATTCAATAATCTGAAAAACATTGTACTTCGTTTACAGTGTTAACAGCTGAGTGTACAGGTACAGGGATTGTGTTTATTCTCAAGGAACAGCTGTTCCGCAGCCTGCAGAAGGTGACACAATGAGTCACCTTTATATCTTCATTTCTAGTGTTGCCTCTGGAGTCTTTGGTTTGTCTTTCATTTTTGTACGGAAGCGACAGAAAAGCAGCCGGCTGAATTGGCCTTGTCGGGGTTAGGGTTTAGGGCAAGGGCTGCCAGATTCAGCAAGAACTAGCAGGCAGGACCGTGTGGGCCCTGATCCCCCTTTACCACAGCTCATGGTCTGCACCTTACAAAGCTCTAGTCCAGGCAGCAATGTCTCATCCACTGCCCAGGTGGCTTGGGTGGAGAAACTCTGCTGACAGAGTGAGTCCAGTGAGCCCCATCCTGCTCAAGAGCTGAGCACTGCTGGGGGGCAAATTGAGAGTCAGGCAATTCAGTTCTGATGCCCATCTCGCCACCCTAAAGCTGACTCGATGCTCACAGAAAATCAATGGAGCCAAACCAGATAATGCCACCCCTCTGCCCTGCCACGGGGAAAAGAGAGAGATCAGCTTTGACAAATGCAGAGGGCCGCAAAAAGTGCACTGCCTTAGAAAGCCATCACAGCAATTTTAAAATCAATGTGATGTTTGACAAAGAGCCAGCATGACTCTCTCCAGACAGGCAGCGACATCCCGAAAGGCCCTGGGAGGGACTTAAAATTCTGCAGTCAACACTGCACGCTGACAGCGACACAGCATTTTCTCAGCAAGGCTATAAAAAGAAAAAAAAAAGAAAAAGAAAAAAAGCAGCGTTGCAATAGCGTGACCCAGCAGTGAGGGGAGGCTGCACTATGGTGGCGAGTCAGAAGCACCGTGGGGTCCCCCCAGAGCCAGCCCCGTGCATGCTGCTGGTGCGGCCGGCCAGGCAGCTGCAGCGCGTGATGCGCTCTGAAGGCTCCAGAGGAAGGCTGGCTCCGGAGGAAGGCTGGCTGTGGAGGAAGGCTGGCTGTGGAGGAAGGCTGGCTCCGGAGGAAGGCTGGCTCCGGAGGAAGGCTGGCTGTCACTAATTTTTGTTCGTGTTCTCTCCAGGACAGAGCCCGAGGACATGGCGGAAGGGAGCAGCCCTGTTCTTGCTGTGGTGAAATCTGTGACTGCTCGGGAAAGCTGTTGCTGCAGACGTTGCCCCCTCTGCCTGCTTTGGTGATGGCACTGCCTCCCCCACACGCCAGATCGGTGCCAGCATTGTTTCAGAGGAGCCTGGTGCATGTGGCCTCCTCGGGCAGGATCCAGCACGGTGCTGGGCTGAGCCATGGAGGGACCTTGTGGGCAACCACAGCGTGGAAGCAGCCAAAACACAGTGGTGCTGCCCAAAGCGCGTCAGGGCAGAGGGGCTTGGGGTAGTGACAAGGACACACCACGGACACCACTTGCTCTGTGCCCCTACTCACCCATCCTGAGAGTGCTGGTGCCACTGCTCGGCACCAGCAGACGGGGGGTCGTCCCTGCTCCTGCGCGTGCCCCTCTGAGGAGGGAACTAGACACGTATGGCTCGCCAACCCACAGTGTCACCCACGGGTGTTGGTCACATCCCAGGCTCCAGAGCTCTCCACCATCCCGCTAGGCAACAGCCGCCCCTGTGTTGCCTCTTTGCTCAGACACCGGCGAAGGACAGAGCAGGCACCACTCCAGCCACGGGGATGCCTGATGGTACCTCCTGGGCCACCTCCAGGTGTGAGTCCTGCAAGTGCACACTCGGACACTGGAGCAAAGGACTGAGGGAGAGTTCTGCAAGTCCGACCCATTATTTGTGTTCGGTAAGAGTGCATGTTCTGTATGTTAATAATTCAGAGATAGCTGATTTTTATTCACAATTCATTACTCCCAGGAAGCACCTGTAACTTTTATATATATATATGAGCAATGCAGCCCCATTAACTTTCACAGCATCAAATTCAGCTTTACGTTCTTCAGTCGGAGGTGAAATGCTGGCTTGCAGATCCTCCCTGCTCCCCTGGAGGACGGGCAGCTTTTCACCCCAGACACCCTCCACTCCCATCCCCTCTGCCAGCCCAACCCTCACCCCCTGCAGCACCCCACTTTTTGGCTGCCCAAGCCAGCATGGCTGTGGCCACATGCTTGTGATGAGACCAGCTTCTCAATGGCAAAAGGCAGCCCTGAACTTGGCAGATGTGGGATGGACGTGACACGGGGCCACCGCTGCTGCCTGCATGGGTGTGCCCAGCGAGCCCTGCTGCCCGGTGCCATCAGCCTTTGCTGCACAGCTCCAACTGCAGCTCCCAAACCAATGGTAACAAATACATCTTCTTTTAAAAAGATCAAGCTTCACTAGCCCCAGCCCCTCAGGAGCTGCTTATCAGCAAAAGCACATGCTCCTTCACTCCGGGGACATTGGGGGAGTTTGCAACATAAGCAGGGGGTGCCCATCGCAGAGCGGACAGCGTTGCTCCCGAATCCTTGTTGTGAACAATTTTGACCTGATGTAAAACACCCTTTTCCCACACCTACCACCGACCTCTCCAGGGGGAAAGAGCCGCTTGTATAACAGATCGGAGGAATTTGTTTGCCAGTTCTCTCTTTCATCTGTAGGTATTGAAATAGGGTGACGGTGGGTTAGCCAAAGGGAAACAGGGTCTCAGAGCCACTCTTGAACCAGAGGGACCTGCTCACCGCATTCATCTTTCCACCCAAGCAATTAGCCTGTCTTGAACTGGGGGTGGACGATGTATTGCTCTACTGAACTGAAATAAGGACATGCTCATAAAAACCCTCTGAGGATTACCACGAATGGGGCGATGGCAGCAGTAACGGCACTTCCCAGCAGCACTGGGAACAGCGGGAAGGGAGTTTCTAGCACTGGCCTTCGACTCAAGCAGCGGGACTTATTCCAGGTGTGGCAGCTCTCCAGAGAACACAAAAATCCCAGTAATGACTGTAAATGTATGGCTGGTCTGTGCAAACAGCTCTGGGGGGCAAACCATGGGGCACACCGGGCACCAGACAGCGGAACATGGGGACAATCGGTATGTGGTGGCTTCTACCCGGGGGCACCATGGGCATTCTGATGCTGACACGCAGCCAGCCTGCCCCGCAGCCAGCGCGCCCTAGCTGTGCTGGTGGCTTCCCGGGATCACCGGGGCTCGGCTGGAATGTGCATCGCAGCACCTTCCCTGCGGGGAGGATTTTGGTTCTTTGCATATTTATGGCCTCACAGCCCCACAAAGCTGCTCAAGGGGAGCAGAGGTCCCTGCCCGGCCCAGGCTATGAGACACGGGCAACCACCAGGTGCAGCCAGCACGGCCACAGTGCTCCGGAGAGCAGCACGCTGCAGAGGGGCTTTGCCCGGCTGCTGTTGGGGTTGTGAGTGGGTGGTGTGGGCTAGAGCATGGATGTGCACTACAGCAACCGCGTGGGCCGCTGCTGCCCGCCAGAGCAGAGAAGCTGCAGCAAAGCCCTGCTGCCACAGTGAGCATCGGCACAATGCTGCAACAGCAAAAGCCGCACTGATTTTGCATTTGATCAGCGCTCGGTGAAGGGCTCGTCTGTTCAGGATGAAGAGGCTCCACAGGGCTCCGGACTCTTCCCAGTGTTGCTGATTTATTTCTGAAAACAATGAGAAGGTGACATATCAGAAAACCATAGAGTGGTTCGGGTTGGGAGGGACCTTAAAGATCATCTAATTCCACCCATCCCACTAGATCCGGTCGCTCAAAGCCCCATCTGGCCTGGCCTTGAGCACTTCCAGGGAGGGGAAATCCACAACCTTTCTGGGCAGCCTGTGCCAGTGTCTCACCACTACCACAGTAAAGAATTTCTTTGTAATATCTAACCTACACCTACCCTCTTTCAGCTTAAAACCCCTTGTCTTGTCACTACACTCCCTGATAGAAGAGTCCCTCCCCATCGTGCCGGCAGCCTCCTTTAAGTACTGAAAGGCTGTTATAAGGTCTCCCTGCAGCCTTCTCCAGCCTGAACACCTCCTAACTTCCTCAGCCTGTCCTCACAGCGTACGTGCTCCAGTTTCCTGGTAGTTTTTGTGGCCCACTCTTGACCCACTTGAGCAGGTCCATGTCTTTCTTACGATGAGGACTCCAGAGCTGGATGCGGTGCTCCGGGTGGGGTCTGCCCACTTGAGCAGGTCCATGTCTTTCTTACGATGAGGACTCCAGAGCTGGATGCGGTGCTCCGGGTGGGGTCTGACCAGAGCGGAGTAGAGGGGCAGAATCACCTCTCTTGACCTGCTGGCCACGCTTCTCTTGATGCAGCCCAGGATGCGATTGGCTTTCTGGGCTGCCAGCACACATTGCTGACTGATACTCATTTTTTCATCCACCAACACCCCCAAGTCCTCCTCCCCAGAGCTGCTCTCAGTCCACTCCTCGCCCAGCCTGTATTTGTGCCTGGGATTGCCCTGACCCATGTGCGGGACCTTGCACTTGGTCCTGTTGACAGTCCCCTCCTCGCCCAGCCTGTATTTGTGCCTGGGATTGCCCTGACCCATGTGCGGGACCTTGCACTTGGTCCTGTTGAACTTCATGAATTTCACCTGGACCCACCTGTGAATGAAGCCTGTCCAGGTCCCTCCGGATGGCACCCCCTCCCTCCAGCGTGCCGACCACACCACACAGCTTGGTGTCATTATCAAACTTGCTGAGCGTGCACTCAATCCCTCTGTCCATGTCACCGTCAAAGATCTTGAACAGCGCTAGTCCCCACACCAGCCCCTGAGGAACACCTCTTGTCACTGGGCTCCACTCAGACACCAAGCCGTTGACTGCAACTCTTCGAGCGCGACCATCCAGCCAATTCCTTCTCCACTGAGTGGCCCATCTGCCAAATCCACCTCTCTCCCATTCAGAGACAAGGATGTCGTGCAGGACAGCCTCAAATGCTTTGCACCAGTCCAGGCAGATGACATCAGTTGCTCTTCCCTAATCCACCAGTGCTGTCACCCCATCACAGAACGACACTAAACTTGTCAGGCACAGTTTGCCCTTCGTGAAGCCATGTCAGCTGCACCAATCGCCTCTGTATTTTGCATGAACAGCTGCCAAGTGGATCTGCTCCATGATCTTGCTGGGCACAGAGGTGAGACTGACTGGCCTGTAGGTCCCTGGTTCTTCCTTTT
>NW_010415744.1:0-669 GCF_000710305.1 Buceros rhinoceros silvestris | reverse complement strand
TGCCCCTGGCCTCCCCTCAGCCACAAAGCCGTTGACTGCAACTCTTTGAGTGCGACCATCCAGCCAATTCCTTCTCCACTGAGTGGCCCATCTGCCAAATCCACCTCTCTCCCATTCAGAGACAAGGATGTCGTGCAGGACAGCCTCAAATGCTTTGCACCAGTCCAGGCAGATGACATCAGTTGCTCTTCCCTAATCCACCAGTGCTGTCACCCCATCACAGAACGACACTAAACTTGTCAGGCACAGTTTGCCCTTCGTGAAGCCATGTCAGCTGCACCAATCGCCTCTGTATTTTGCATGAACAGCTGCCAAGTGGATCTGCTCCATGATCTTGCTGGGCACAGAGGTGAGACTGACTGGCCTGTAGGTCCCTGGTTCTTCCTTTTTCCCCTTTTTCAAAAAGGGGGTTATGTTTCCCGTCAGTGGCTCTGCCCTAATCCACCAGTGCTGTCACCCCATCACAGAACGACACTAAACTTGTCAGGCACAGTTTGCCCTTCGTGAAGCCATGTCAGCTGCACCAATCGCCTCTGTATTTTGCATGAACAGCTGCCAAGTGGATCTGCTCCATGATCTTGCTGGGCACAGAGGTGAGACTGACTGGCCTGTAGGTCCCTGGTTCTTCCTTTTTCCCCTTTTTCAAAAAGGGGGTTATGTTTCCCCTTT
>NW_010415743.1:86409-106766 GCF_000710305.1 Buceros rhinoceros silvestris | reverse complement strand
GTAAATCGGTCCCTCGACCCTTAACAACTTGCTATCGTATCATGACTAAAACCTGAACAGTAATGCCAACAATTTGATCTATTCATCACTCGTGGAGCTATGTGCTTTTATTTTTTACTGATTGTCTTAAAATTGCTTAAAGAACAGTATGATGATATAATTATTTTTAGTACTTTTAACTTAAATTAATAATAACGCTTATCTTAGCCTCTAATAATCTGAAATTTTTAGTTTCATTAGTCTTAGGCATTCATTGAATATGAAAAGAATATAACGATAACCCTCAGGAATGGTGAAAAGAACTGTGGAACTAAAAAAAAAAAAACATCTTCCAGAACTCCAGAGAGAAGGTTCAGCTTGTGTTTTGAAATTAGTTGTCCTATTACTCATATCATAAGGGATAAGAAGAGAAAGCACTTCAATCATTATTAATTTCCTCTATCATTTCTGATGCAGTATATAGGCAATTTTCATATGTTGATCAGACCTGGAACAAGAAAATTAATATTAGCAGCAAATGTGTTTAAATGTTCTTCTACAGTTGGGGTTAACCAAATTTTATATATATTCCCCCTCCCCTTAGGAAGTTGGCTGCAGATTTGTTCAGACATCCCGCTGGCTTTATTAAGGTAAGAGTACTCGATGTGGGCTACACACACTTTTAAAACATCTGTGATTATCTTTGGTGTACAACTGTATAAAATCAACTAAGAATTCATTGTTTACAGATGGTGTTGGAGGTTTTATTGTGTGGGAGAGGCAGGTTGCGTCAGAGGAAAAATTGTTGTCAACTGAAGGGAACAGATAAAGCTATTAAGTTTATGCTTTAACGTGGTATGATCAGGTGAGCTGTTTTTGGAGGCCTGAATCACAATTATGTGCCCCAGCTGCATGGCTTCTCCATCAAGCTTCGGGGTGTGCACCTATTAAGTACGAGAGAGGGAAGGGCAGGGTTTCTATATCCACCAGCTATTTGTGTTTGAATAGCTGCTCCATTCCCACTGTCTTGACCAGATTGTTGGTGCCTAGTACAGTCAGGCCATGGAGGTGTGAAAGAGCTGGTCAGCTGGTGATTTCAATGCTTATAAAGAGAAAAATGAAGAAAACAATGATTTTGATTCTATTTTGCTCCCCTTTGCCCTTCTTCCCTAATAGCCTTGGTATTGTTTTGGTTATAACTTAAGAGCACTAGAACTCTTTTGAATTGCTTATGGAGTTGTCCCAGGTTCCTTTGAAAATCATCACTCCAAACTTCTGCTAGTTTTGCCATCTCGTGTACAGGGAAATTTTGTAATGGTTTGGCAGCCTGGCACCAGGGTCTGGTTTGTGCTACCTTGGGCAATCCACCTGTCTTTTCTGATAGACAATGTTGCTATAATATCTGTGTCAGTTAATTTAAAAAATGTATGGGTTCCCATGTGTAATATTTTCACTGGTGGCTGCATTGGAAATGGGTTTAGAAATGTATTTCTAGCTATGAAAGGAGGTAAATGGTCAAAAATTTCAAGCTTTCTTATTGAGATACAAAACCCCAAGTTCAAATCTGAATGGCTGTTTGTAATTAGCAGTATATGGTTTAATCTCAAGGGGTTTTACAGTTCATTCCCACCAATAAAATGACTAGGCCTAGAAAGCTGCATATTTTTAGAAGTCAATGAAATGCAGTGAAATGACAGGATTCCAATCTCTACTACACAGTCCTGCACGAATGTAGCAAGAAAGGCATTGATATAATTTGGTTTCTTGTTAATTACTCTTATAATTTCCTCTTATTTCATGTTTGTATTGAAATTATTTTGAAGTCTTGAGCCAGGATGGAGCCAACAAAATTAGTTAGAAACAGACAGAAAGGTGTTGTATAACTACAGTCCTTTCCTGCAGAAAGCTGGTTCTGCCATTCCTGAGGATTCAGGAAGAGGATTGAGCAAATTACAATGCAAAAGAAATCAGACAGAAACCCAGGACTTGTTTAAACATTAAGACAATATTTTACAATACACATTTTTACTTTCATCTTTCTGGTTTGGTTTGGGTTTTTTAATTATAACCTATGTTATAATTAAAATTGAGGTTTTCATAAGACTCCTGGAGCTAAAGATATTAGAAAAATGCAAAGAGATGTGAGTAATGCAATAAAATTAACAATATTTAATAGACAAATTTAAATCCTAACTTCATATCTACTTGTGGTAGAATCCAAGACCTATATTTATTGTCAGTGCCTAGTTACCCAAGTCTTCATGATGTTATTTAAATTCCCCTCCCTCCCCCCACAGGATATTACACATTTTATAAAACAATATAATAAAAAGGAAGGAGAGCTTCCTGTGTCCCATACTTATATTAATTGCCATGCTTTTTTTTTTCTTTTATGGTTCATGGCAAACATGTTTTGCATTAAGTCACTGTTTATGACCTTGGATAAAATTGCTCAACTCTTTTTCTTGTTTGTTTATTTCTCCATCATCCACCCAATAGAAGAGTCATTGAGAAAAATGTGTAACATCGTTGACATTTAGAAACTTGAGTAGAAAAAGCATGTGCTATAGCTACCCACCCTGCGAACATATGTGAAGCAGTTTGTGTGTCATATATAGTGTGAAGAATGTAATATTTGTGTTTGGCTACTGCATATGCAAGAGATGCAAGGTTCTGTGGAACAGACGTGTGAGAGTGACATATTGTATGAGTGTGATTGTCAGTATGTTCTTTCTAATGTACATCTCCAAAAAGCGATGGGCTACACTTGGGAGCTTTTGAGATTGGAGTCTCTCTCACATGTCCAGTCTTCAGTCCTGTTTAGAGCAGACTTGTGGCTCCTCTGGCATATGGTGCTAGCATCAAGTCTTTAAGGAATTTGCACTTGCAGATCTGAGCTCTGCAATGTTTATCACACATCCTACAAAATGCCCCCAGCAGAAAATGGACAGAATCAACATCATCAGGAGTTTTCTTCAGTATGGATATGTCTAAATCCAGCTACTTTACACTTTCTGATCAGAACAAAGAGAATGAATTTGAATCTGGCCTGAGGGTATTTAATATTACATGAATTTGAGTTGAGCAAAGAGACTCAAAGTATCCCTTTGTGAACTGATACTACAAGATTGTAATTAATTGTGCAATCTCAGCTACCCTAGGATGACATACAACGGTTCTCCAGCCTAACAAAGTTGGCTGATGCCCAGCACTTTGATATTGCCTTCTCTTCATTAATCTCTGCAGGTTCATTTTGGCACAATCTGCTCTGCACCCTGAGACCTTAAGGGAGGAAAGGGGTTTGGTTTGTCTTGAAAAACTCACTCAAGGCATCTCAAACTTCCCAAGCAGACAGCAAAACACCAGGCTAATTTTGAAAGACCAAGATGGAAGGAGACAGGGTTTTGTAGAGGAGTCTATCCAACTGTTTATTAATGCAATCAAGTCAGGGCAAAATGTTGGAATTCACACAAAATGGGAAAGAGCTATCTGCTGAGTCTTCTGGCTTCGTTTCTTTTTCCTGATCATAGATATTTCAGAAGTTGAGTTTAATAATATATGTCCATTAAGCTGTAAGCCGCGCTTCATTGCTGCCCAGCTGAATAATTGGGAACTTAGCGTTTTGTTAAATACCACTTTCAGATCATTTACTTTATTCAAAAGCTTCCTTTCCTCAATTTACTCATTCCCTGCAAACAGAAGACCGTTGTCACCTGTTCTCTACTTGTTTGCATACTGATAGTCTTCTCCTCTCATAAATTCCATTAATTAATGAATAGTCATCAGGGAATTGTCTCTTCAGGCTCATTAAAGAAATGGACACTAAAATGATATGAAAGCAGCTGCCTCCTTTCTGTCATTCCCTTCTGACGGCTACCGCTTTCCTCATCAGTGCTAAATTATAATGCTGCTTTGATTAGCAGTCCAGTTACTTGCTGCAGCTGCATTTGGAGATGGAAATCTTAACTACACAGTCATGTTTAATTGATATTCTCATCAAACTGTTAACATTGTAAAAAGATGCAGCTCTTCAATACATCAAGCTCGTGTAAGTATATTAAATACTGCTGGAAGCTTTTTTGACCTTGTAGATAGATTGAAAAGACATGTTGTTTCTTGAAGCTTTCTAATAAGCCACTGATTATTAGCTGAGCTCATTTGGGAGCTGGAGGTAAAATTTGTGAAAAATCTCAGGCCAGAGATCATCCTAAATAGAAATATCTTTGATCACTATTGTGGTGGCTAAATGTGAATGCTCATTTCATGCTGAAAAAATTTAGGAATTATTTATTTTAAAGTAGAGGATGAGATCTTCCAAATTTCATCGAAAGTTTTCAATCAAGAACTATTCCCCTTCAAAAGGGCAAACCTATAATCTATAGAGTAAAAGAGTAAACCGAGATAATCTATATCATCGCTGGTGTAAATTAGCTCAGTTTGGAAGATGTTCTAATTCATACATGATGGGTGGTTGGGCTAAAACTGCCTATACATGTATTTATATTTAACCTATGCCAGAGTTGGGGTTTAAATTCTAACTCATCCCTTACTGCTGAAACCTTATTCATAGACCGGACATCAGGACAATCTGCTGCGCTCTGGGGTTGTAGAAACACGCTGGCCCTCTGCTGTCATAGTCTTTAAACAGAAGATGTCTTCCAGCTTTGAGGAAGAATGAGTTGCTAACCACCTCTTAGTGGTTAGTACTTCCACTCAGATTGGCTTCCATTGGCTTTTGGACTAAATGGGAGACTAGCGAAAGGGCAAGGGGGGGAAGTCTTTTGTCTGGTACTGGCTTGTGGTGTTGAAACCCACCTTCAAGATCAGCCCAAAGGAGAGAGGAAGATATCATTTGCCATGGGGCATGGCAGAAAGCATACAAAATCAGAACTAAAAGAGCAGCTCTTTAAACTCTGGAATGATCTAAAAAGAAATGGAAAGACTTCAAACCTCTTTGTCTCCCTGTTGATGAATTTACATTATGGTAGCACCTTTCCTTCTACTTTTAGAGTTTAAATATGTAAGAAATGATTTTTACTAAGTTTGAAGTATCGACATCCTCAGTTGATTCAGAGACCACTAAAGGTGGATTTAGAAAAACCATAGGTAAGACACTTTTGTTGATCAAACAGATTAGGATCTTGCTGTAAACATTTTGAGATATCATTTGCCATGGGGCATGGCAGAAAGCATACAAAATCAGAACTAAAAGAGCAGCTCTTTAAACTCTGGAATGATCTAAAAAGAAATGGAAAGACTTCAAACCTCTTTGTCTCCCTGTTGATGAATTTACATTATGGTAGCACCTTTCCTTCTACTTTCAGAGTTTAAATATGTAAGAAATGGGGTGATTTTTACTAAGTTTGAAGTATCGACATCCTCAGTTGATTCAGAGACCACTAAAGGTGGATTTAGAAAAACCATAGGTAAGACACTTTTGTTGATCAAACAGATTAGGATCTTGCTGTAAACATTTTGAACTATCCTGTTGAGAACTATAGCTTTTCAACTCTGGATTTAGCAGAAGAATTTGGCTTTTAAACTGAGGCATCCAGGTTTTGAAAATGTAGTAACAACCCCACTCCCTACCTTCAAGTCTTCACTTGAAATGCTCTTGGGTTTTGTTAATAGTTGGAGCTGTATCATATTATATATTGTTACTTTGAGTAAATGAGCTAAAATATTTCCTTCCTTCTTTCAAGTGCTTATCTTCTTTCTGTCTTTGATAGGTTGTGATTGCACTGTATTATTCTGTATTAATTGAATAATGTCTCCCTTTGAACTGTCTTGCAGTAACAGTGAAAAGACCTAGGTAGTTAAGTATAACGTATATATCACAATTTTCCACAAGTCTGCTGGGAACACATATCTGTTATTAGAATTGTTTATAAATGTCATTGCTCTACTGTAAAAAAAAAAACATCACCACCAAAAAAACCCCCATTCTCTGTAGTAGTTTGTAACTATGCTGCATGTATGGGCATCTTGGCCACCTTAAATTAGATGAAATTAATTTAGGCCTAAGAGGATGATTTACAAGCATGTTATAAAGTTCAAAGTGCAAAACTTCTAGTGGCTTCAGCAGGTTTTTGCTGAAATTCAAATGAAGCAGATTCTTATATAGAAAAAACTGTTAACCTTGAAACCTAGTGCACATCTACCAATCATTGCAATACCTAGCCTTATTTTCACTCTTTTGAAAAAGAAATTTTAATAGCACTTACGTTCAATAAAGATGTTCCAGCTTTCCAGTTCCTTTAGACCTTTGGTGAACAGATGGCTCTTGAAAGCTGTTCACTAAATCCAAAGATCCAGTGAGGTAAGACAGGGTTTATAATTTTGTTTCACATAAACAGCCAGTTATCCTGTGGCGGAAGAGCTTTGACCTCTCCGGGAGATTATATATTCCGTATATATATATTTCATATCTGTGAAAATTTTTACCCCTTATTAAACCTTTCATATTTTCCATGCTTACATCTCCTTTTTGTGTATACGGATCTCTAACCTTCAAGTCATTAAAAAATTCGTGCCTCTAAGGTAATTTATTAATTACAATACACTTTTCTTGTTGATTAAAAGGAGTTGGTATAGCATTGATATTGTTGCTAAATTAATTCATTAGATCCTTTAAAGTAAAAGGCAAGATATGACTTTCCTATAGTGTTGTATGTGATGTGGTTGTTCCACACCAACTACCATGACAAGTGATAATCAAATGAAACAGGAAGAATGCATCTATTAAAGAGGAGACAGGCTCTCTAGCTGCCAGTAAAGATCTCAAGACAGGAGAGGAGGGCAAATTACTAGGTTTAAGATCTGTATCCCCACTCATAAAGAGAAGGAGATTGTATAAAGAGGAAAAGAGACTCTTGACAGCAGAGAAAAAATATGGAAGTCATTTTTGCTTAATAATACAGGCAGATGAATTGGTGTTTTGTACCACTGCTCTGCAAGAAACTCTACTTCTTTTCTAACACATGAGCAAAAACTAACCAGTAACCTGAATTAACCTGAGCTGGGTTGTTTTTCTTTTAAAAATGTACAGTGTATAGGTCTATAATGAATGGGTTTTGATTGAAGTAACTGGTAGTTAGAGCCCTACTGGAAGTCCTGTGATGAAAACCCTTCTTCATCTGTGCCTCACTGTCTGAAGAGTCTTGCTGCTGGGATAATTGACAGTGGTTGACGGTGTGGTGAACTGTAGCTATTTCCACTCAGTCAGGAATCCAAGATTTTCTCAAGGCAAAGGATTATTTTTGCTTTTTGGACACACTTGGTATTTGTGTTGACATGGAGAATAGGATAGAGAACACTTCTGCAACACAGATCTAACAATATTTGGAGGAAAAATCAGTTAGGATGTAGTCTTTGGTTCAACAGACTTCAAGGTGGTTTCAACAGATGCAGGAAATAACTGACGTCGCTACCTCTCTCTAATGATGCTCTGGCAGCCCTTGACATTTTTGGTTTGTTCTTGCCCAGGACTATCCTAGTTTCACCAAACTTCCCTGTGGAAGAGCATCTGCTTTGTTTTCCCTGTACCACTCATTTATTTTTATATATCCATGTTTATTTATGATAACTCTTCTTTGGCTAATATCAGTACTCCAGCGAGACCATATATATATGTATTTGTGGCCAGTGCATCATCAAAAACAAGTTTTCTCTCTGGTTTGTCATCACGGCTTGGCTTCGCTGACGAGGATTTGGGAAGGGCTTTACCCACGCTTACTGCAAGCGCGCTGATGGCTGGAAAGGCCAGTGCGGGATAGGCAAGTCCGGTTGCAAAGAGCACACTGGAAGGTCTCCTTGGGTGGTACAGTTGAGGCACGGTTCTTTCTGTGTTGTCTTTTCTCCTCGAGATTGATTCTACGTGTGCTCTCAAAGGAGACAGCAGCGTTATGTATGGTTAATTCTCGTGTATCAGTTTGTTCATTCGCTTTTTTTTAGAAATCCAGAAATACACAATCTCATGTATTCGTTGTTGCTGAGTTTTTAACTACTTAGTCAGCTATTGAAATCAGTAGAAAAATACTACCGTGGGAAAAGATGAGTGTGAAGATCATGTAGTCAGGTCATTATTTGCACTAATTGCATTATTTAGACTAGTATAAATGAAAGTGGCACCAGCCTCTTAACTATTCATAGCGGTAATTCCAGAATTCTGTAATTTCCTGATGTCTGAACAAGGAAGTACACTTATACTTTTATGCAAACTCTGCTCTCATCTTCAAGCAAGGACGTATATTCTCATTTATATAGACTCCTCCTTTCTAGAAATTCATAAAAATAGGTTAAAATAAATGCCAATAATCTAAGCTGTTATGTAGAAAGTGGTCAATAGGTGAGTTATTATTTCTAGCCATAATTTTAATCTAATTCAAAGGCTTTTGAACCTAAATGATACTATTACAGATTTAAATTTTTCATTTTTTCCTTTCTGTTATGATGATCTTTTTCAAAACCTAACACCAATCTGAGCAGAACATGAGAGTAACTTTCTTTCAGAATTATGCTGGGGCCCGGTGGTCCCACTGGAGAGCGACATGCCACTCTAATTCCTTTTCAGGTGTTTATAATAGGTAAGGATGCAGCAATAAAATGTTCGGTCATGAAGGACAACAGGAAGGTGCTTTGCTTTGTAATTTGTAATCGGGTACACCTGGGGACTACATAATTTATTCCAAAAAGAAAGTTTTCCCGCACTTCTTACTCTGTTCATTTCCAGTTAATCAGAAATAAATTACCCTATTGTGGGAATGAAAGTCTTTTTTAACTGGATATTTAGAAAGGGCTTTTTCTGGTCCTTTAAAGCAAAAGTTCAAATCTCATCTCTGCTAAAAGTATATTTTCCAGCTCTTTAGGAAGAAAGAAATTGAAAATTTTTATAATAATTGGGATTGTTTTGATAAATGACATAAGAAAGGACTTGTTTTTCTAAGGAGAAAGAATAATCATGAATGTCTTCATGTCTGTTGCAATATTTGTCAAAATTGAACAGATATGCGTATCATGCATGACATGCAAACAGCTTCACTAGCAAGCAAAATAAAGGCACCAGCAGGATAAGGAGTTACCAAAACCAGGAATGTGAGTAAATATGAACAGAAGGAATTTAGGGTTATTTGGGGTTACCATGGCAAACCAAATAAAACGGATTTTAATGTCGATCTGTTTTTTGGGAGATGCAAATGAAACACACAGATGCTTTAGAGAGGATCAAATTTAACAGCTCTGAAACTTTGTATATTTAAAAGCATAATATAAATTTTATTCGTCATTTCCATATGGGAAGTTTCTGTGGATGGGGCTGTGGAGCTCACAGAAATGCAACTGTTTATGGAGTTAGTGTCACTAACAGGAGATGTCTCGTGAGGACAAAAGGGAAAGCTGCTATAAACAGTGGGATCAGTACCATAGCAAAACACTGCTTTCCATCTCCTGCAACCTTCCATAGACCTCAGCCCTGCTGCTCCTTTTCTGCAGCACATTATAACAATATATTTTATTTGAATTTCTGAGCTGGGTGGGATTTGGAGGATATGTGTGGAAGATGCGGACATTTGCTGTATGTTTCCTATAATCACAGGTGACAGGACTTGATAATGAGATGATAATTCATCTTTTTTTCTTAATAGACAGTTGGCCACTTAAAGTGCTACAATACTTTTAAGAAAATGACTCCTAAAGAACCCTTAATGATTCAGCTGATAAGCTGCCATTGTCAAACTTCTTCACAAAGACTTATTCTGAAAGAATGACATTGTACTCTGAGCTTTCACTGAGTAAAGACAGTACTTGGGGGATCTTGAACAGTGCCCCGAAAATTATAAAACAAATTAAAGAATTGTTACATTCATCTGTTCACCTAGCAGATTGACTGTGATGAGTTTTCTCTTTGTTCTCTGTCTACTCATCTTCTAAAAGTGGGATCTGCTAGATCATCAGCCTCTGACAAAATTGATGGTATTTTCAAGTTTTGGAAAAAGAAATGTAAAGATCATTGCATTTCAGATAAGGTGTATTTAGCAAGCGCAGCTTCCCCTGCAGCTTTGTACTCCACATAATTATGTTCCACATACAGTAATTGAAACTTGTGAATATGTCAAACTGTGTGTTTTCACAAACTAGGAGTAATCAGCTTAAATTATTTAAATTCTCTATTTGGCATAATTGCTATAAATATGACAGAAATATACATATTTCTAGGGTGTATTACTTCATAACTGTATCAAATGACTACCTAGGGAGATAACTGCATTGTATTCATATGGAAATCTGCAGGATAGTAATGCTTGGTACCAAACTTTTGGTTTTCCACGAACTAGATTTATTAAAGATTGACTAAAATGGGAGGGAAAGCTCTGTGGTCTGGGACCATCTGTGTACCTCTCTGATTCAGAAATTACCATAAAATCAAGCAGTTGAAAACTGCTGGCCAGAAGCTCAGCAGCTGTCAGCAGGAGTAGATCCACTGAGGTCAGAAAAAATAATGTGTATTTTTCACAGAAAAGAGAACTCAAGTTACACTTCAGGGGAGAATACCCATGCTGATTGCCCTGCGTTGTTGCAGTAGACTTTGTCACCTCCACAAAGACTACTCTAAGACCAGCTATTGTGCTATTTGTTGTGCCTTTCACATGTAACAGAAATGGCTGTCTAGAGGTTCATGAAAGCCAAATGCTGATTGTAGTTTCCAGCCCTTCTGAACTTTTGAGATGCCATCACTCCCAGAGATAAAGATTTCTCCAACATGTTTTCTTTGGGAACTCCTATGTGGATTGAAAGGAAAAGGAGAGGGCGGGGCATGGAATGGGTCTGGATACCCTAAATTATGATTGAATGTTTCCTAACAAAAGGTTGAGGAGTTCATTTATTCCAACCTGATGGCTGGGTGACAAAAAGGCACACGAGGTATAAATTAATGATCTATATCACTGATGGTGAAAAGAATAAATGGATTCATTGCAGGAAATGGACATGTAAGAAAACAATTCTACAGTGGTATTATGAAATGCGAGAACTTTCCAGGGGTCTTTTACAACAACTCAGTTCTAGTCTTTGATAGTCCCTGGAGGTAAGCTGAGTTAATGAAGGGGAAAGAAAAAGCAGGAAACCAGGCAGGTAACTGAAGAAGAAGAAGAGAAAAATGCAGATATTACCCCAGTTGATTCACAGTTGTTAAAGAGTAATGCAACCGCCAAACACATATATAACTGCAGCGGGAAAACCAGAGAAGCAAGCTGTAAAAAAGGGGTGTTCTCTTTTACTTCGTCCTTCTGACTGTGTGGTACAATGTTGAGTGTAAACTTTTAAAATCCTCTTGTCTCTCTCTGTAAGATCCCTCAATAGTCAGAGCTCCCTGTGGACATTTCCTACAGTAGTGCTCTGAAGTGCTGGGATGCAGAGAAATGTCTTAGAAAGGTGAGCTAGCTTCTTCATCTTTTTTTTTTTTGTGGAGATATTGTGTGTTTTTCTTTTACAAGCAGACTGATCTGCACATGTATGTGTATCTGCGGAACCACAATCTTTTATTTTTTTAAAAAAATCACATATCACCGCTTCAATCTGTTTCACGGGAATGAGAAGTATTTGCGTGGCAAACCAACACTATTGTTTTGCAAAAACCGAAGCTACGGATAGAGCTGCAGAATGGCCACTTGAGCCACAGTGATATGTAAACAGCTGAAGTTAAGAATACCCAAATATTCTTCTTAATCAGGAGAATGATTTAAACTACATGCTACATTCACCCTCTATCCAACGCTTGGAGAGTCTGAGAAAAAGCCTCAAGTCATTGTGCATTGAGACACATGAATAATTTTGCAGAGAATTCACGCAGAATCCAAAGTATTGCAAAAAGCAGAATTAATTCAAAAATTATAGTTAACACATTGTAAGATTAGGAGATTCTCAAACAGAATGAAAATGCTGTAAACTCAGCACATTGTGCCTTATAATGAAGAACTGACACACAAAACAGACGGCTTTGGTGGAGGGCGTGGAGCAGGGGGTTACATGCCTTCCACTTTATGTAGTCCCAGAAGCAGCCCATATATAAACACACCGTTCTTGAGTTGCATGTCCTCCTGCAAGACTGTCAGTGCAGAGAGGTGCACAAGTAAAACTGGAAACCTGGGTGGCAATGGCAGGATCTGGGTTTGTGCAAGAAGATGGGAAGAAAAGATTTTTGACTTAGAAACTTGTTATGGTTTGTAAAGCTCAACAGAGCTTTGACTGAAGGGTGGAGAGAGAAGATATAGGAGCTATCAGGTCAAAGCAAGTGGTTCTTATGGACTTAAAACCATCTAGGAATCAAACAACTAGGTTTTATTCTTCACATGATCTCTTTGCTCTCCTATTAGGGTGATTATTCTTTGTGTCCATTCTCTGAGCCCAGCCTCAGGCAAATTTTCTCCTTCTATAGGAAATAAAGAGGCCTTGGAGGACTGCAAAAATCTTTGGAATGGATGGAATATAATTAACACGCAGGAAGGCATGGCTCTTGCCCTGTGAGAAGCTATAACAGTCTTTGAAATAGAGAATTATGGGTTTTCACTGTATTTTGCATAAAGATGTATTTAAAAAAATCTAATTAATTTTAGATATTTCTTCTATTTTTCTTAATTTTTTCTTCCGCTTTTATGCCACTCAGTGAACTTAGAGAGGGAAATGTCAGATAGATAGATGCAGTCAGACAAGTGGTTTTTATACATACATTTAACATATTCATGGTATATATATACACAATTGTAACTAGGTCCAGGGTCTTTCTAGGGAGTTGTCTGAAGCAGCGTGAGGCAGGGTTGCAGTTTAGTCCAGAGGTCCATCCAGGACACGAGACAGAAGACATGACTGTAGATTGACTATCTAAAACATAAATCCAAGGTCCACCCAGGACAGGGTTGAAGCCAGGTGCACCCATGGTATAGCTTAGGAAATGGCTGGGGACCCTGTGGTCAGAGGGTAGGTGAAGGCTCCAGATAAGGTTTGTCAGAACAATTAAGGTTAATCAGTGTTTTCGGAGTCCTAACATAGTGACCGAGTAATGTAAATTTAATTTAATTTATTTATTTATGTCATACTGGAAATCACTCCTGCCAAGAGGACTCCTGGTTGGTAGACAAATTTTACATTCCATGCCAGAAGAAGTCCTTTTATCTAAAATATATAATTAAATATATATGGTTGTGAACAGAAAGTTAGGGAGCATCAGACTCGTGTTCTTGCGCACCTTGTTGGAGTTGTGTATGATAAAGTCACGTTTGAGATGTAGTGGTTTCAGATTCGCTAATGGGCATTCACAGTTACGGATTTGGTGGCCTGATGTAAGCTTCTAAAACAATATTGGAGGAGACAACTTTAACTGAGGTTAGCCCTTCTGCGAGTCCATCAGCACAGAAAGTGAAGCAAGATTGTTTATACTAAGTTTGTACCAGCAGCTACTTTCAGAATATATTTGTTGGACTGAAAAATGCTAAATATTCCAGGACATATAAACCTGGGATATTTAAAATTTCAGAAAACAGTAAGAAAGTCCCAAATAATCTTAACAAGGCATGATTTGTATCCTCCTGTTCTCCCCAGTCACAAAAAAGCAGCTGATTTGCAAAAGAAGTTTATTGCTGTTATTGTGTCAAGTGCTTTCAGAACTATAATACAGCTTAACAAATAGATTTGTATCAGTGACATGTGATAACGGTTGGGTTTTCGCCTGAAAATGTGACACTCCCATTAACACATCTCAGGTTTATGTTCCCTAATGAGCATTCAGGTTTATTTTAAAAGACAGTGAAAAGAAAGTCATTACATATTAAACAGTTGCCACTTGTTTATTTAGCATATTTTCTGAAGATTAACAGCAACAAAGGTTGTTCTCATTTGCACAGAATCTATCTACCAAATCTTCCAGTCTGTTAGCACTGGCCCGTTTAAACCAGCTGCAGATTTACTTTTGGGCATGCAATAATCACACCAATTTAATGCTACCCAGTTTACCAAAACCTTTTAATAACTCCAGTTCCAGGAAATCTTTGTATTCATTGTTTTAGTCTCTGTACTGTTCCAAGTTAGGTTTCACTAATAGGTAAAGAAGAGCTGGTGATAATTGGATTTTAAAATACCAGGTGTGCCTATTGCCTATAGTGTAAAGTGACATTCATTAAATTAAGCTATTGCTCCTAAAAAACTACTATACTGTGCTACCCGAATCTATTTCCATAGCCTCTTTAAAGCGTGCTGGTAAATTATTGTTTTGTATTCTTTCCCTGGAAGGCTTTGGTGGCAAGAAACAGATCTGATTTTCTATATACTTTTTTTTTTTATTGATAACTCTGGGAATATTTTTGGAGTAATTTGCAACTTTTGAAAAACAAATTGAACCAAAGATCTGAGCACTGATGTTATAAATTGTCTTGTAGGGTATTTCAACCTGGACTTCCTAGAATATCTTTTTAAATCTTGAAAGTTCTAGCTTCCTTCTATCTAAAGTGCTTGCTTTATTTTACAGCCACACTAAGTAAACATACATTGTGAGTCAAAGCAGCAGAATCTTATACACTCTTATGCATCGAGGTCTTCTCACTGCTCTAAATTGCATCAGATCTCTGACATCTTTTGCTGCAGCTGTAATGAAATTATTTGCATATTGTATAAGCCAATGGTAGTGGGACTCTAGCCATTAGACACTATCTGGATACCAGATTTGGAGTTGTATCTCTCTTTGCACCTTCTTCAACAAAACTGGACGTGTTGGAAATCTGGGTTACCTTGTGATACTCAGTGTTAACATCCTCATGATCTGCCAGGTCCACAAGATGAGGGGGAATATTCAGCTCTTAAAGACAGAATACCCATTTGGAGCTTTAGGAGAGAAAAAGCACATTTTTGTCTGAATGATTGCATTGTACTCTGTGAGCTAGGAGAGTTATGTTTTTCCTTCTTACTTTCATTTGCCCATCTGAGCTTTACATTTCCCATTTAAGTGGGTTTAGTGGCTTCATATGTTCTCAGAGAGAAGCCAGCCAAAGAGGAATGATACTGATATCCTTCAGCATGTAGCAGAGGATAAGAGCAGCACAAGACGTAGGCAGGTGAGGTAAGGATGTCTCCTGAGCCCATAACCTGTACAATCCTAAAGAAGACTGTGCATATCTAAATCAGATTCAAAACAAAACACACATGCTCATTTACTCAGGTTGCATAAACTGATGGGGTTTTTTGAAGTGTAATGTACAGATTTGATGTCTGTACTTACAAGTCTGACTGCATCACGTAAGGCATTTTCCTTTGTACTCTACAAACAACAACTGTAACGGTTTGATTTCATTTTATGAATGCTTTCACAAACACAAACTCCGAGCCTAGTCTTTCCTTAGTGTGTTCTGGTAAAATCATAGACCTGGCTCTGAACTTAGTGTGCCGTGTGTTTCTGTGCAGGGAGTGAAGAGCTCACATAAGAACAAGAATTTTTATCTCACCTTAGCTCAGCTGGGATTTCTGTAAAAGGAACTGTGTTCTGCTTTGGGACCACATTTCATATTTGTGGAACAGCGCTGTTTGGGTTTTTTTGTTTTGTTTTGTTTTTTTCCTCTTGGAAAATGCCAACATCTCTTAAGCCTCTCTAAGCATCTGTAGGTTATGGTTCGCAGTGTTGTGGAGGCTGAGTATACAGGTATCAAAGTGCCAGACAAATGACTCATGGCAGTTATTTTCAGCTTTGACAGCTAATACAGGAAGGTAGAACAACTGCTTATTAATCCTAACAGGCAAAAAGGAAACGTGTCTGTGGACACAGCTTCATCTGATCAGAGTTACACAATGTGGAACAGATTCAAGGTGCTTGGATGTAGCTGGCTATCACAATCGTTCAAATAGTCTCACCTTGAAAATTCCCTCTCTTTTATGCATGTATTCACAAATGCTCTTCACCTTGAATGATTGGAAGTGCGTAACATCCTTTTTCCCGTTATTAATAAGGAGTCAAAGTCACAATTCAGCCTCAAAAAGTTAATATGGGAAGAAAGGTTTCCTATAGACTCAAAATTGATTATGGAAAAACAGGTTTCCTAATGACAGGACATGAAGGCGCATTTAATTCTGTCGTATCACTACCATTATCTATAATCTCTGCCAGACACAAAGCAGACAAAAAGCATCTCAAATAGCCAGTTACCTTTTTAGGAGAAGTATCACCTGTCACATAGGAAATCCTAAATTGATTCCCAGATCGTGAGAAGGATAGGAAGAGTATCACTTCATAACAGGCCTATTTCTTTTCCTCCTTTCTACATATTCAGTGCTGGCCCTAGCTGAAGTTGTAGCACAGGGGAAAGGCAGATGTCTGACCTGAAGCGCTGTACAGTCCTCCTGAGCTGTAATTCACCCACCTTGCATCCTCTCTACAGCACGGTCAAGGGCTGTGTAGCATTATTGCTGGAGTGTAATCCATTTAACCCTTAAGGAAAAAGCATGATTTATAGTAGGCACAGTGCAGCAAAAATGGGAAGGTGTCAAGAGGTGAAAGCCACCAAGTGTGGTCAAGTCTCATCCTTGTATTTGCAGGTTTGACACTATGGGAGTGCAGCACTAAGCTGCAAACTTCTGCAAAGTAATGGGGGAACTACAGGATGGTCAGCCAGGCTCTGTCCTCTGTTTTGTCTTCTCGAGTTAGCTGGTAGAGGGGGAATTATCTGAGTCTCTGCACTGGTATGGATTAACTGTGAGCCAGGCTGAGGTTTCTTTCTGTAGTGTGTTGTTACCTCAAAGCAATAGCGGTAACTTCAGATTCGGGGGTTGTGTGCTGGAAATATTAAGCTTTACTGCTCATTGCAGATTACATGCTTACTGGTTTCTGACTCACTCTGGCACATGGTCCAGCCTTCACCAGGAGCCAGCCAGGAAATCTTCTCCATGATCTTTGGCGAGCTCGTCCCTGAGGGTAGCATTAACACTGCTCTACCTCAGAGGTAAATATAAAGTTGCCTGTGTATATGTTGTGACATCCTACTCTCACACAGTCGATCTTGTACAAGTGGTACGTGAAATACATTTCTGATCTATGATACCTATCATCCTGCAAAGAAATATTTGTGGTGCTTTGCCCTTTGCTCAGCTAGAACGACCTTCGTTTGGATAACATTACCGTCATCATGGGAGAAGGGACTAGAGACAGGTTAGCCTTTAGAAAATGCTTTTAAAACATTTGTCTCAGTGCTGTATGAATTATCCTTTGAGATTTGGCATGTTCCTGTCACTTTTGCTTATATCTTCTCGTCTTTCACTTCCATTCTAAGTGGGGCTGCAGGCTTGTCATGGCAAATTAAAGAACAAGAAAAAGTTAAAATGCCCCAAATCGTGGAAATTATATTAGATGTACAAAAGAGCAGTGGAATTTTACAGACATCTTAAATTTTATTCTTGTTCTTTGTTTTTCCCAAATGGATCCTTATTCCTGTGGGTGGGTTTGGTAGAGATGGACTGTACGACATAGTAGGGATTTTTAGCTCAGCCTGTAAAACTGTGATGTTGTGTAGATGTTTTCCTTCCTTTGCCACTTGATGCCATCTGCATTTATGTCAGGCACAAGGTGTTCAGACCTCTCAGATCTACCTCCCAAACAAGTCTTTTTCTTGATGATATTTATTTTTCTTTTAATGTGATTATCGTTTGAAAATCTGTGTTTTTTAGTGTTAGCTGTTTTCTCCTCGATTACATTGGAAATGGAGTTATCTAGATAGACATGCAGTATCTATTTTTTTTTTTATTTTAGGTATGTTACCTACTCATCCTCAGACTGCTTTATGCATTTATAGATTGGAGAAAGGGACACTCATCTCTGCTGGCCTTTTATCTTTCTGTTCATTCTTGTCTCATGACTTATACATGAGCTACTCATTCACCTACACACTCACAGCTCAGAACGAAACTTCCAAAATGTCAAAATGTCACTGAAGAAAGAACAGGCAAGCCTGTCAGGTACTCTAAGACACTGATGACAACTATGACTTACAACCTGTGGTGTTCTGACACAATGGTATAAAATAAAAATCCTGTGGATGATGCATCTTATGTTGCTATAAATTCAGTAGATCTTGTTTCTCCCAAAACCTTGAGTAAAGACACCCCATCAAAATGGCTGTAAAAACACTATAACTGAGAGGATAATATTTTCAATTTGTTATGTTTTGCATTCACTGCATGTAGGTGAATAATGCAACAATTATCAGTTGCATTTCCTATGAGTGGCTTTTTCTGACACAATTTTATGATGTCCAAAGACAACATTGGCTAATGCTATTGCCTAGGGTAGCCATGAGCATATACGTCTCATCATCTCCCACAGAGGATTCAGCTGAGTACTCTTACCAAGCTGCACTTTCACAGCAGGGCACAATTATTTCTGGTAAATTCTATCACACTTCTTTTTTTTTTTTTTTTTTACCGAATCCACCTTACCATATGGCCAGGCATGGAAAAAGAGTTACCTACTGCAACGCAAAGATCTCTCTTTAAGTTTCTGTGACAGTCACAATGTCCTGTCCTACACTTGTCTATGGGGAATGTGTTTACAGCTTGGTTGCTTTGCTTGTTATTCCCTTGTCAGACGATTGCAAGCAAATTTAATAGCTGTGTTTTCAGAGTTAGCTTGTCTCTTGAGCTTGGTACTTTTTGTTTAGGAGGTGGGAAAGAAATAGAGACAATCAAAGCTGCTGGCTTCATACAGCTGTATGTGTTGCCACAAAATATGAAGTACTTTGTTTCTAGGATAGGCATAAGCACATTTTTGCTATCTTATGGCATTGATTTTAAACTCTCCATCATAACACTAGTTATTCAGTTTCTCACTCTCTTTAAAGACAATACATGTGGAATTCATTTAACCCAATGTCAGGAACAAGATTCAGCTGTCTCTAAACAGGTTTCTTCTACCATTTGAGTATAATTGAGACATCCTCATGGGGGTCATGGATATAACACAGGAGATTCATATCCCATAGGAGCACTAGCTGAAAGACAAGCTCACACATGTGACATAGAGGTGTATAAACTGATGCATGAGTATAGACCTGACTCCCCTGAAAGTTAGATGAGGTCAGTACTGCCCTTAGAAAAACGACAATGGGAACTTTTAGCCAATTATGCCTCTTAATCATCCTGTAATACTTAATGGTGTTCATAAAATGGTGCAGGTATTTTCCCATTCCTGATGTGGTTTGACGTCATTTAATATTTTAATGAGTAGGACCTTTGCACACTAGTTACATACTGAAAAAACCACCACAGCATTAAGCACAAACTTTTGGGTAAGGAAGAAGGTAAATAGTGTAAACTTCACCCCAGCTGATAAATAGTCTTTCCTAGGTGGAATTGCCTTTATGTTCGGTGGACTCACAAGATGGTTTGTAGCAGCACCATCTAGAGGCTACAGCTGATAATAGTGCTAACATATAGGGAAATGTCCAAATCTCTTTTTCTGTGTCACTGGCAAATAGTTGAATAAGAATCATTTTGAATTTTAATATTTCTTTGTTCAGTGAGCTTCAGTGATTCATTTCTTTTTTCTGAAATACAGAGACATGAGAAAAATGAAAGAGGTTTTGACTTCATTTTTAAATAAAATGTCTTGGTGAAAAGCTGGCTCCATTGAAAGCGATGCAGAAGCATCCATTGATGTCTATGAGCTGAGATTTCACTTGATTACTTTTCCTATTTAAACACATTCCTCCTTTAATGAAATACATTTACATCTATAACGTCTGAGACAGACAATTCTAAGGCTTAATCTTTCTGTAATATCTTTAAACTTGAGTTGAAAAGTTGAAAGCAAATCAGAAATAATAACCAGACATTTTATGCTTTGGCTCGAGAGACTGTGCAGAAATGCATTGCTCTGTTGTGCCTGTTTCCCTTCCCTTTCCAGTACATAAAACATCCATCAGTATCTACTGCCTCAGAGCCCAAAAAACTCCATAAATCCTGGATTATGTCTGTAGTCTCTAATAAGAAGGAAAATATTTGAGGCCTGACCTCCTTCTTAAATTTCCTAGCAGAAGCATAACTAACTAATCATATCAGTAGAATTATAGTGATAGTATTAATAGCATGAGAAGAATTATAAGCAGATATCAGGGTCCAGCTTCAACAATCATGTGCTAGTTTTGTTTTTCCCTCCTACTTGTTCTATTTTAAAGCTTTTGGGTACAGGAATATTCATGATAATGTGCTTGTTGGCAATTCCTAAATCTTTAATGGATTTTTTTTTAAATTTACAAAATTGTGTAAGAAAGATAAAATACTTCAAAAAGCCAAGACTCTGTGAAGAAAATGCATGCTTGCTTTAATGCTATTATTGTCTTCGGCTGGGTTTAAGCAGG
>NW_010415743.1:47612-86312 GCF_000710305.1 Buceros rhinoceros silvestris | reverse complement strand
GAATGCAGATAGAACTTAACATACTTTTTAAAAAACAAACAAACATGAACTGGGGAATAGAAAGAGTAGTGGATCAGTAGGGAGGAGGAAAATAGGAGTGAAACAGAGGACTGAGTGATCTATTGAGATGTTCAAGCTTGCTGTTTAGCAGGTGTGCACGCAGATTTCATCCTGAACAGCAACACACCAAAAGCTGCCAAAGCATCACTACTCTGTGTTTAACATAGTGACTGCAAGGCTTCTTTGGCATGTGGCTTGGCTGAGGAGTACCCAGCTTAAAAGTCTGCATGGGGATTGAATTTCTGCCCTGGTGCTTTATCTGAAAATATCTGCTTAGATACGAATCCTAATGCAAACATTTCCTATCCTTACTGGTCCATCACAGTGAATTTTTACGTTGAAGCTAAAGTGCCGCTGATGAAGGAAGAAAGGCCTTTTGATTACAAGAATGTCTATATATACTTATGAGTTATTGCATAGATCACCTGTTAATTTCCCCATTACTAATTGTGATTTCTTTTAAATTCTTTCTTTTTCTCAGGTTAATTGTGGAAATTTAAAATTCCCTTTCCTTCAGCATTACAGTAATACTCAGTAGTTTGTGAAAGCACACCAACTAGGGCAAATAGCATGAATACACTTCATATGGTGAGTGAATGTTTATGGAAACATCTTCACAATATTTTCTTATTTCTTCAGAAGTACTGCTTTTTATGGATAATAAAAATTATTCATAAAATTATGAAGAAAAGTACAGCCACAGAAAGCACGATTATTTTGTATGGTTTAGCTTCTGAAGAGCTTGGCTTTACATTTGTATCTGCTTCCTGATTATTATTATTCTGTCAATGGTGATAAAAGTAAAGGAGAAGGAATAGTTGTTAACTGAACTCATGCTTTTACTGAACAAAAATCTATGTAAGATTAAAATCACCATAGGAGTGAAGGTATTCTTAATGTTACAATGCACTTAAATGCCCCTTGCTCTGCACAGCCTACTTAGAATTTGACTGTCTAAATTCAGCCCGGACCACATCCTGGTTGTGTCAGAGAAAATGTTTTCCTCATCACTTTAATGAAATCTGAATTTGGCTCTATGCACAGATTCCACTGCTTGCAAACATTTCAGTCTAGTAGTTTATCTTGCACTCACCTCATTAATGTTTTGTTATAGAAAATTCTGGTTTTGAACAGAAGTTGCTGGGCTTCAATACAGTGAGAGCATCCATGGACCCATTCTTTCAAGGGCTCCGTGTCACAGTCTTGCCTGTGATTGCTTTTTCATATCACCTTTAGGTCAGGTCATGATCTAATGCACGTACCAATGTTGTAGGGCTCCTCAGAAAGTAGGGGGGCATAAGAGGATGCCAAGCTTGCTGAGTTGCTGTGGGGGATTACCCCTGACCCACCTGCTTGAAAAAAAAAAATCCTTGAAAAAGAAGTCAAGGAGAGTCCTACTGTCCTCTGCACCAACTTTAAGATATGGTAAAAGAAGTCAGCATGAGCAGTCAGGTGTGTAAACTTACATATATATTTGTGTACTTGGCTGATTGATAGAAATGGAAAGGGAAGGAGGGAAAGAAGGAAGGAAAGAAAGAAAAAGAAAGAAAGGGTTTTCCTCTTTAAAACATCCAAGATCAAAGGTATTTGCTGCAGTAAAGCCATCATCAAACTTCAGTAGCAGATTCAGAGAAATTAAAAAATTAAATCACTATGTCTTGCGGGAATCAGACACAGCTTCTCCTTTGTGTCTCAGAAACAAAGAGCAATGCCTCTCAAAAAATGGGAAACAAAACCTGTGGGGAAGAAGGCTGAGATACCCAAGAGGTAAATACAAATATAAGTGATGCTTGAATAGTTTATTTGTTCCATGTGAAGAGAATTTCCAGCTTGGCTGTACAAATTCTCCTTGATCTGCTTTGCTACCCATTTACATATCCGATCTGAAGGTCACTGGAGAGTTACAGGGCAGAACCTTTCCATTGTGTTAATCATTTTACAACTCTAATTTCACACTACAACAGTCCTCTTTATGCGAGCTCTCAAAATCTTACAGCCAAACCCACTTGCTCACTGTGCATTCGAAACAAGGAGAATCTATGATATTCTAGATAGAGAAGGGAAGCGTAAACAGCTATGGAAAAACAATTTCTGCGTAAGCTGGAATTTGTTTAGCTTCTAGTGCCTTTCAGGGAACCCCAAGGCAACTCTGAATAATGCTTAGCTGTCAGTAATTCTGATCCGGATGGGGTATGGAAATTAGGATATTATCAATCCTTTTAGCAGTGAAGTGGGAAATGGTCTTTTTCTCCAAGTAGTGAGGGTGCAAAACCCACTCTCTAGCAGCTATAAGCATTTATTTCTGAGATGGAGCTGCAGGTTGCGAAGAGTTAGATTAGATTGACTCAACACTCAGCGTTTCAGGGTCCAAAATTCATCCTTCTGTATGTTTACAAGGGGTCTCATTACAACCTCTCAGATCTGAGTAGTAATTCAGTCTTTAAATTCCAGAGTATAGCAGCTCGTATTCAATTAATATAAATATGTATGAATTAGGTATTTTCTATAATAAGATGTACATCACTAAATCTAATTATATATCATTGTAGCTGAAGGAAAGAAAAGATTTGGTATTAGATCATTACTTTTCCAGACAGAATAAAATATATCCCAGTGCCTTAATGTCCTGTTTTAAAGATTATCAAATACTGTATCTTTTCTTTTGGGTTTTTCTATGCTCTTTTTCCATATTCAGAATTTTTTACTTCTTTTATAAATTTTATTTGACATCCTAAATATTTTCTCTATGGTACTCCTCATCACTCTGACCCTTTCATAACTTTATATATTCTTAAGTAGTCCTGTGCTTTTCTTTTTAATTCAGCAAAATACAAGCTAAAATCCACCCTTAAGCTGCAAAGAAATTTTAAAACTACTTTTAAGTGTACTGCTGATTCAAGGCCTTAACCTTATTGGGAGGAAATATTAGAGGAAAAGCTTTTGTCCTGGAAATCAAAGTAATATGTCAAGTAGTCTGCACCAGAATATTCTGTGTAGATGTTAATTATTCTTTTTATTAGAGTTTGGATTAGAAATAAAAACCCATGGTGAATTACACTTCTTTGTAATTAGATGCAATAATTGGAATTTCTTTTATAGTGTGCTGTGGTGTGCTTTGAAGGTAGAGCAATATTTCATACATAAGTATTTCCAATACTTATCAATTTTCCTACATTTCCTTACATATCTCTCCACTGAAACTTCCCATCATGCTCACTCTGCTGTCGTCACCACAATGCCCATCACATTCTATAGGTCAAGGAGTTTTGCATGAGTTTCTTACTTTCCTTCCATCTAACTAACTGCAATTTCCCAGTGGCTCGTTTCAAAGAGATCTTGTGAAAGGGGTGATGTGTCTGAAAAAGTTACAGCACAAATCAAAAAAGATCCAAGGGTTTTACCCCAGCAAATCTGAATTTCCAGAGGAGTGAGGTCTCACATCACAAATGATCTCCCATCCCATCCTTCCAATTCTTATTCCTGAGTGCTTGTGATTGTTTCTTTAGGCTCTGCTGGCAGCTCTCTGGGTCATCACTTAAAGATCAGATTGAATAAAGAGAATGGGCTAAACCTTTATTTACGTTGTAAATATAGTAAATATGCAGCTCAGTAGTAAACTTGTGTTTAAACAGCTGTCTAATATGTACTTTTTGCAAATAATCCCTTCATGCTGACAGCTGGAATTTCCTGGGTTTGAGGACAATCATCCTCCTTGTCATGGGGAATGACTAATTAAAACTGTCTCTTCAATCATTCCTCATCATTCAAGGATTCTCTAGTGCTGAGGGACATCTGCACAGGGCCAGGTATGTTACCATTAGCACAGACACAGTAAGTTGAAGGAAAAAAAAAGAACCACAATTCAACATATTTTCTAGAAGTTTCTCTGAGATGTGATCACTGCCCTGACTTTAAATCTTCCATGCTTAAAGATGTTAGACATCCAGCACTTGGTTATCGTTCCTTAAGAAGATGAAAACCAATGGTCAAATTCAAATCTCCGTTCAGGTTTTGATCAACTAGTTTCACCTGTTGCTTCAATTTTGCAGGACATGTTTGTATGTTGGTTTATTGTGCAGATCAGCTGATTTAATAGCATCACCTGATGAAATATAATGGCTTCACCCTTGGTTCCAATATTCTTTTGCCTTTTCTTCAGGTTTTAATATTATTTTTACAGATTATTGCTCATTTTCATGGTAGTACTGGATTAATTAAATGTATAAAAACCCGACAAGGTATTTTTTATTTTGAATTTATAAGTCTTGATTTGGTATTCCAAATTTTCTAGAAGGAAGCACAAGTGAAGCGAACAGAGGGTTCACAGTCACAGAAATCAAAGCACTGAACAATAAAGCAAGAAGTCCAGGGCTGAACAGAGAGCTGAGTTATGGGGAAATTAAGAGACAGCTGACACAGAAGCCAAGCTGAACACTGCAAAGGACATTTACATAGCTTAATAATGCAAAGTATTTCAAAGATAACCAGTTTGAGGTGAAATTCAGGAGATTTTAGCTTAGAAGAAACAAAAGAGTTTTTCTGTTCTTATTCAGATGTTCTAATAGAATTTCACAATAACTAAGGATATCTAAATTGCAAAATTTCCAAAGTGAAGGATGCTTGGGTGTTAATTACAGCAGAGAGCAGGAAGGCTAGAGAATCTATCCCAGCAAGTGATGGCCTGTATCAGTAAATGCAATCCAATATGCCAAGGAAAACAAAAGGATTTAAGAAATACAGAGAGAGGCTGAGAGAGATGACTTATTTAGCCATTAGAGGAGCATGATGATGATGAGACTTTTGTCTTCAGGTATTTAACAGAGATCTACAGAGAAGAAAAAGCAATGATCTTCTCAGAGGTGCATAGTAAAGGGCAAGAAGCTGTGAATAGGAAAATTCTGGAGAAAGGGAAAATAAAACCATAAGAGACTGACTGAGCACAGAAACAGGAGCCCAGTTTTCAAAACTCTACTGGATGAGACCCAAGCAAAGTGGTTTAACATATAAACTGGCACTTATTGAAGTAGGAAGCTGGACTGGACAATCTCCGGAGGTCCCTTCCAAGCTGTTGTTTTATGTACATGTGAGATGGTCTCTAGTAACAACATAATTGTGCATATGGCTGTTTGTCAAATCCAAGTTTGAGCCCTAGTTTCCTTTTACAGATGTTACAGATGTAGCCTATAGTTCTACCAACCTATAACAATCACTACGAATGCACGTAATTTAAGCTGAGATACAGGGTTTCAAAAATAATTCTTATGTATTCTCATGAAAAAACAAGGTGAACAGTATTACATATCTATCCTGCTTCTCTAGTACAAGGCGTCCATCCAGCCCATATAGAAGGAGTAAGTGATTTCAGTTTGATAGCACTTTTCACCCATGGTGTAGGAACATTTTTGATTGCCAAAAACTTGGTTGTAATTTAAATTTCCTAGGATAGATTACAATGGCAGCTCCATTGGCCAAATGCTGAGAGTCCTTTTTACTCAGCTTTATGCAACGGTGCCCACAATCGTTAAGTTGCTTTGTTTTGCTCTAATCGGTTTCTATTGTGTAGTACACTTCTTACAGATTAATACAGGCTGATGGTGTTGAGCATTTGCCCATAGCCCACAAGCATAATCAGAAAACAGAAATCATTTCAATCAGAAAAGAAGTAATTTTGATTCCCCAACAGCTTCTAAATCATCTATAACAGATTTCTGCTTTCAGGATCATTGCTTTCCCCCCATTACATGCGCTGAAATTAATGTTTGCTGAAAGCAAATAAGAGTAAAATTAAATATTTTCTGATACAAATGATAATTGGGCACTTGTCTGATAAGATGGATTTATTTAAACAAAATGTACTTATGTAACACTGCATTTCCGATTCTAAAATCCTGTAATCTTTAGGCTGCTTCTCTTTTCCAAGTCATCATAATTAAAGGCAGGTGTTCAATTTAGCCACCAGAAGGGATGAGTTAATGGTGTAATTATTAGTTGTAAAAGATTTTTAATTAGTATTGTAAAGTATTTAGGTGTGTAAAATGCAGGTAGATGCTCATCAGATTTTTTAAAAGCACATAGACACCTATCTCCAGTAAAACAATTTTAATACAGCTTCTAAGTATATTCAAAATGTCTTTAGGAGTTTATTTATGTCTCAGGGCACTAATTAAATATGTTCCTTTGTGCAAAATTCAGACACAAATTGTTACCCAACCTTTCATGCATTACTAACAGAAGTTGAACATCTTCCTTGGTTACTAATGGAATGGAAAGCATTACATAGTGTTGTAGCATTTTATCCTGATTTTCTTCTTCCAAGTAGAGAACAAAGATAATTGTTAATCAATTCTGACTTATCTACCTTGTTATTAACAGTGTTATCCATTTAGTAGACCGTAGAGTGGTTTTTTTCCTCAATATATACACTGAACACTTCCTTCTAAACCCCAGATTTTATTTTTGCCTTCACTTTACACTACCAGGTACTACACCTCATGAACAGATGCCTGCTTCTTCATTCTTTGGGTTTTATGAATCACTCCCAAATTTGCTTGAAGCATATTGTGCTGATTTGTACATTGAAATTTTTCATAGCTTTTTGACTGTTGTTTGTTGAAAAGTGCAAAAGCGGAAAAAAATTACACCATGTAACAATATGTATATAATGAGGACCTCTAAATTCATCATTAATACTAAGGAAAGAGATCTTGGAAATGCTCTAGGTATTCTTTGAAAGACTAATGACACCCTTTGGTATGGTCAGAAGACAAAAATTGAGCTATAATTAGAAAAGGGGTAGAGAACACCTCTATTTCTTTGGATGGGTCTTTTTTTTTTTTTTAGTGGCATACATACTAGCCATACTATCACAACAAATTTTGGAAGAAATAGAGAAGTACTGAGAACAATGACATTGGGGATCAGAGGAATATCTTGCATGAAAGAAATTGGTAAGGATTCTTTACCTCAGAAAGCCGATGAGAGGAAGGTGCTTGGTAGGATCATAACTGAGATCCACAAAACTGCAAAAAATGTTGATTTATCACTTCTCAGGATAAGCAGGAGGTACACTTCTCCCTTGGAACTCTGAGTAGACAAATTGCACTGGTGGACATTAAAACTTACAATTCCCAAGGAGTCTTAAGCTGTTTACTTCTGGACTGTGGAAGAGCACGTTGTGGACAGAATCAGTTATAATATATTTTTCTTAGGAAATGAAAATTTCCTAAGCTTCAATTCCTGGTCACAATTGTAAATAAGCTGTTGGACTAGATGGGCCTTTTGGCCTATTGCTGTGTAGCTTTCATATACTTGGCTGCTGTAAAAATTCCCAGTTTGCTTGCTTTTTTTATTTTTTATTTTTTTTATTTATTTTTCCAACAGTTTCACTCAAAGTTTTCTTCATTTTTGGTGGAAATAACCTTGTATTCCAAACTTCATGATATTTTTTCACAGCTTTTTTAGAGTCATACCTGTGCTTCCAGGTTTTATGTAACATCATTTGCTAAATAATGAATATACCTGAATATAATGAAACAGACTCAGGGTTGGGTCATGGAGACCAAAAAAGGACAACAGTTAACAAATGTTGTACTGAAGCAGTAACAGCTCTACCTACCACCCACAAGCTGCTAAAAGAAGTGTGAGATTTTAATGAATGTTAATATTTTTCTACTAATAAAGAGTATATTTAAATGGCTGAACACTTTTACCTACCATAGGAGTACAGATGCATTTTCCTCTCATTATTTTACTCCACATTGTGTCTACTCTCCTCATATCTTCTAAACTGGCTTTGTGACAAGTATATACTCATTGTTTAATAGTAACTATGCTTTCTAAAATCTAAAATAAGATTCTCAGTTGTTTGGGTTTTTTGTAATTTTTTTTAATTCTGACATTTCTTATCACATGCTGTAGCTGTGATACGTGCAGAACACGGACTTCTGATAAATGCAGATTTTTCGCAAAGTAACACAGTTGTCATCAAATCATACCTTTAAAGAGACTAATATGAACCTCAATGCTGACCTAGCATGACCCAAGCCATAAATTCAAGAATTCAGCCAAATAATTTATATTTCAAGAATACGTAATAATAATGATGTCCACCATAAGTGTACCCTTCATCCTATTCATACGAATAAGAAGATTTCCATATGCTCTAAGACTGTCTCATCATTTTTATTAACTGAGAATGGAAATGGCAGTTCTTCAGAACTGTTGATCTAGGACGATATCAAGGACGATCTTTCATGGTGATGGATGAAAACACCCAATGATGTGATGTGTGATGTCTATGCTTTCCTCTTTTAATCAACATTCCCCCATCAGCTTAGTTTCACCAGCCTTCTTTTGTGAATAGAAGATTCTGCTGTCCTGTGTATGTTCATCTAACTCGGGAAGCAAGCAGGACACTGTGTCCTTCTGGATCTTTGCCTTCCCCCGGCATTTTTTCTCCTTTTTTTTATAGTCAGAGGCAATTCTGCTCATCCAGTGGAAAGCTTTGAGGATCCCACTTATTTCTTCTCAAGTATGGCTATGGGCAGATCATGATAATTTCAGTGTGGGTTAGCAGATATGTACATTGGGATCCATTCATACCTCTTTGTATTTGAGTGATTCTTGTTAAAGAACACAGCACTTCATAAAGCTAATTTATTTATTTTAGCCTTTTTCAGGCCAGCAAATGATAATGTTCTAACAAGTAGCTTCAAAGTAACAAGGAGCAGAACTCAAACCGAAGGACCATGTTTAGACATAAAAAAACCAGGTGTTCGTATCTATAATCATGAAGTGATAAATAATAAAGGAGCACTGGTGCAGCATGGGAAAGCAAGCCAGAAAGGTATTCAGGTGTTTATCTCAGATCTGAACCTTGTTTCTAAAATTTGTCATTATTCAATTTAGTATGGGTGTGTATGTTGGGGGCTTCCGCTGTGCTTTCCAGTTCTGACCCAAACTAATTAAATCAGTTTATTTCATGACATTTTTGTCCCAAGAAAAGCAAAAAAAAAAACCAACAACCAAAAAAAAACCAGAACAAAAAGAACACCAAAAAACCAACCTCACAGGAAGCGTGATGACATCTCTTTTTTCTACTATCTTTCCTGACTTTTTAAAAATAAAATTTTTCTACATTGTTCAGTGCAATAATAGTCAGAAAAGATAAAAGATTTTGTATCCTATATCAAACTATATACTTTATAGTTCACTGATTCAGAAAATGTCTAAGTGTTCCAAAATATTTTCTTCCTAATAGAGGCTTCAGAAAAGAAGTGAAAACTTGATAAAGTGTGTGGGTACTGAACAAGTGTACTGGTTGTGACAATGTCACGGTGATTCATTTTACGGTGTTCAAGACATTTAAATACACAAGAAAATGCAACACCACACCACACCCCCGCCCCCCAAGGATTGTCCTGCATTTTTTTTAGATATAATAGAACTGACCTTACAGAAATCTTTATTTATGTTGGTGAGCTGCTGTTTACAAGAAAACCCTCACTCAACCTCTAAAACCTTTGTATGAGTGAATGGTCTCCAGCATCAATAAAAGAAAGGAAAAAATGCACACTTCCTATGTAAAGGTATATATTTAATCAAGATCATATACACACTCGTTCATGAAGCCAACTTCATTCATTTCCATTTTCTATTAGTGAAGTTGGAGAATTTGTCAAAGGTTATTCCTAGGTGAATATTACCTACCTGGAACATGAGAACGTGTATAAGGAAATGAAGAACATGTATAACAAAAACAAGTTCACAGTAATTTTATAAATTATACTGATATTCATCTCTTGACAAAAAAGAATATAAGTGTAGACAGCTAAAACTTGTAAACCGGTAACTTGCTGACAGTTTTTTCAGGACTCAAGGTTTTTTTCACTTATCAGTGCTGACTACCAAAAATAAACATTTGATTAGGCAAGAAAGCAAGCAAGATGGATTTTCTATGTTATCTGTTTCCTCACTAAGCCTCTTGGATCAGAAAAATAAAAACAGAAACCATCAATGAAATTACACTAAAGCTTAATTAATACTTTCTTTGGCCATAACTTGTGTTTGTCCAGGGCAGACATTTTGGGGAGCTCCAGAAAGCTGCGGTAATACCAGAGCCTAGTCTGTATAGATTGCATGCTTTACATTAACTCTGACAAGGATGGCAAAGGGTGGATGTTTCTGCGCTCTAATTCATCGATGCGAACTGTCCAGAACTATTGAGCACAAACATAATTCAAAAGGTTCTCAAGGTGTTCTCCAAGACACAAGCTATTGGAAATGGTTGTTGTACTCTGACCATCTACTAATGGCTTTTTTTTTGGAGATAGATTCTGGGCTTGATGGGAATTTGGCTTGACTCAATAAGATTATTTCTTTTCCTATGCTTGTGTATATCCTTGTAACAAAATAAACTAGATGTATTTTCCAAAGCAAGGAGTGACAGTATATCCAGTTAAATCAAACTCTATTTAAACTGAGTTGTCATGATTCATCTCACCTCACAGCAGAGATCTCCAGTGTAAATGTCTACGTCAGAGCTAGTAACCCACATCTTATTATCAGTGGTGACAAATAGGCACTTTCAGGCTGTGATTCAGTGCATCTTAAGGTAGATATCTATGTCATAAACCGGTGTAGACTGCCAATGCTGGGCAATAAATCTGCAGGAACACCCTAGCAGGATACTTACTGTACCATGTTGTTCACGTGACCTTTTGACCCTGATGTGAAACCGCTGGGATCCAATCAGAAATTTAAATATAACCATTCATTTCTCTCACACATTCCTTCAGGACTCTTTGAAGCAAAGGTAAGAGGCAAAACTGCTGTCAAGGAACATTACTTTGCTCAGTTGCCAGGTCATTAATAAGCACATTTCTGTTTTATCTCTGAAATAATATCAATTTCAATATTTAAAAGAACATAAGAAATGTCCTGCTGGTAGAGACCATCTAGCCCTGTATTTGGTCTCCAGGAGGTTCAATAAGGGATGCATCAAATTCCGACCACTCTCTGCAGTTCACTTCTCAGCCTCCAGAACTGTTGTTTTTGAGATATTAGAGGTTACATCATTGCATTTTCAGTTTAACAGGTCTGTTGTCTATGTTTTTTTTTTTTACTCTTTTTAAACCAATTTCTCTTGATATCAGGTTTTAGAGGTTCACTTTTCTTTGTTTAAAGAGGAGTTCCAGCTAATACATTTTAAATTCATCTCCTGCAGCTTCAGCCAGTGTCCTGTCTTTCTTGTATTGTGTGTTTTGAGTGGAAAAAAACCCAAACAAAACCAAATACACTCAACAAACAAGAAGTTCTGCATTCTCCTTATCTTCTCCTATTTGACTTTGTAAACCATAGTAATATTTCTCTTCAGCCTTCTCCTATCCAGAGCCTCAGCCTTCTCCCAGGGCAGCTGCTCCATCCACTTGATCATTGTGATTAAGGAACTCTGAACTTTTTTCTACCACCACAACATCCCTCTTGAGATGAGAACAGATCAGCTCATCACATTTCAAGAGATGATGGGTATGCAAGGCTTTCATACTGCAGCAAACGAAGCTTTTTCTTTTGCTTGCAACAACTTTCCTGATTATGCTCAACAGCAGTCAAACACTAGGACTTGTCCAAAACAAAGAACTTCAAATAGGTGCTCCAAATGAGGACCAAGGGAACATATTTTTCCACTGGCCATGCAGAGAATCATCTATCTTTGAGTAGCCTCCTGCATTAGAAACCTAGAGCTAAACGGTGTAAAAAAAATCATAAAATTGAAGAAAGGAAAACCCGACGACTTTCGTTGAATTTCCTGAACTCTGTACCTAGACTTGTTTAGCATTCAGAAAGACAGAGCCTAGTGCTACAACTCCCCTGGATCAAAGTGAAAATCTGAATAAAAGAAAAATTGTTTTATTTATATCTCATGCCTTAAGGTTAAGATTTACCCTGGTGGGGTAAAATGGGTCTTAAGAGATAAATGGACCTTTGTAGAGGTTTAAATCCCATGCAAAGAAAATAAACAACGAATCAGAAACTACAGGAGTTTGATGTGTGGGGTTTTTAGCAGGAAACACAAACTTCCCAAGAGTGCAAGGAACATGAAGATTAATTGAGCTCATGATGGCCTCAGTTTCCTTCAAGGGTTTTTAAATGGTTATGTGTTACTTGGACCTTTGTTCAGAAAAGTAAATTAGAAGTCAGATCATGGTACTTGATGAAACTGATAGTAATTACAGCTGCATCAGTAATGACTTACGAGTGCTTTCAGTCTAGCATGACATTCCTCATTAGATTTGTTTCACTATGTAACTTGTGTTCCAGTTCTTCTCTTTATTTTCAGGACAAATTTAGTATGTGGTAGTTTGCACTCAAAATGACTCACACACAGACACACACACTCACAGAAATTGCAGTGTTTGATGTGGCACCACCAGCTAAAGCCAAATGTTTATAGTTATACCAGTTTTAGCCCTGCAAAAGCTTTCAGCCAGAGGCAAATTCTGCCAGAGGAAGCCAAGATTATCAGGTAACACGCTGGGCCATGAAGTGCCTTAACCACACGGTGAAATCTTGATGAATATTTTTTAACTTCTTTCCTACTGAAGTGATAGTCATATGCGTGCAAAAGTCCTTTCTAACCACCTACAAGAGACATTCTAAACTCCCTCCTTTATTTATCCTCCAAGGCTCCCATTACTAACTTGTATGGAACACCTTTGTGAAAACCCTATCAATTCACCATACAAAAGAGTGCACATTCCTCCTGGAAACACCTGTATTACTGACTGCCAGATAAGTGTCTTTCTTCTCTAGTGAATATTAAGGATTCAATAATGTAAGGTGATATGTACGGTGGAAAAAAGCTTATAATGCATTAAATCCTTCTAAGAAACTTGTATAACAGTGAGAAAAAAACAAACCTAACTGCCCACCCCCCCCCAAAAAAAAAGAAAGAAAAAGAAAAAGTCAAAACAAAGTCTTCCTTGCAGCTACTAGATTTCTCTGCCTTTAGTATAAACCCAGAAATTATTCCAGAGGGCAGGCAATGTCAGTTGTAGCTTTACTTCCTCCAGTTTCTCACAAAAACATTTCCGTGAGCTAACATGCTGTTTTAGAATTCAAATCTAAGGCTTATTTGTTACACATTTCTTGTAAAATCTATGAGAAGAAAAGCGTACCTGAAACCACATGTTTTATTACAGCTCAGAAATTCCACAATGCACTAAGCCAGCCTGTATGATGTGATTTGTGCTGTGCTACAGGAGCCACTTGCTTGTTCTTTCTTTAATAATATAACTTAGAAGTTCATAATGTGCCGGACATGCATGATCCATTTTGCCTCCTGAAGGAGCTCCTTCAGCAAATCTTTTGTCATATTTGATCTTTAATTTTTTTTCCTTCCTAATAACTCTCAGGTTATTGAAATGCTTCAGCTGAGGGATGGTGAATCAGCCCATGAAATGCTATCAGTGTCTCATTATTTAATGTCTCATTAGTGGATATTTGTAGGCAGGACTGCATGGTATGTAAACATAGCTGAATGGTAGAGAGAAATGATCTAGTAGCTGATACTTGACATAGGAAAAAAAACCAAAAAGATGATTACATGCAGCAAAAAAGAAAAGAATTCTAACTTCATTCTAACTTTCATTTATATACAAAAGCTACTGCTACTGTAAAGCAGTTTCATTGTATTATCCCAGTAAAATAAATATCTTAATTCATTGGTAGTGCTCTATAAAATCTTATTGTTAGTGCACAACGAACTGATCCAACTGGTTTTCTTCATTTGCTAGAAGACTGCTTTCTCCTGCTTTCTCTCTTGTAACATGGGATCCCTGCTCTAGCTCCTAATAACCTGCGAAAAGCTGTAACTGTGCCATGGGGGGATGTTGACGTCTCAGAGCAGGACAGCATACATATGCTGTGCTGCACTTGGGCTAATGGTTATAATACCTTCAGTAGTAGAACTGATTTGTAATCAATAATTTCCCTCATGATGCTGAGAGTGGTCTCACCTATAAAGTTAGTGTTTTCCTCACACAGAAAAGGAAAACAACTTCTTTTTTCACTGTTCCACTTCTTCTGTTCTAAGATGTTCTCTATTTTAGTTAGTATTCCTCATTAGAGATGTGCCTTTTTCTTCAGGATAGGGCAGCTGAGTTCTGAATAATCTAGCCTTGTGCTTTACGACTTGTCATTTGCAGTGTGTTTTCAACTAGCAACAAAAACATTCTGTTAATATTTTATACGAAACGCAACAACTAATGTTTATATAACCTCTTTCCAAGTACACCAAAGTAGTGTAAGTGATTTAGTTATTAGGGGTGAAATAAGATAAAAGAACAAGCTGAAAGTTAGAACACACACCTTTCAGTTACATGACCCCATTTGGGAATAACAAGCCTCTTTCTGGAGCTGTTCATGTTAGGGCTCTGCCCATTTGTCTGCCTCTTTACAAAACTCAGTGAAGTGATTCCTCAAGACTGAACTTGAGTTTTAACTACCATCAGATTTTGGAAATGAAAATAACTACAATAGAGATGACAGATGGTGTTTGAGTTCATTTGTATGACTGGAGTAAATGGTGGGAAGATGCATTCACAACATTCATCTCCTTTATGTAGTTATAGGCAGTGAGTTAACATTCAATCCACCATTCGCTCTTCTCTCAGTCATTTTGCTTTGCTCACTTGAAACAAAATACTGAGTTAATCAGTCCTGAATCTCTCTTGGTATAGGGAGCTCTTACCTTGTGCCAAATGAACACACTTGGAGCACATCAATTTCATCGAATCTCTGTCACATGTAAACTGACTTGAAATTGTTCTTTCTTCACCATGGTGGGCGAGCCCTAACATACACGTATCTTGTTTTTCAAGAGAAATTTAATTAGGGAATTCTTGCACAAGAGAGAAATCCTGCTGCTTTGTTTCATTTGGGCTAAATACGTTTGAAAGGGGTTTTATATTTTCAAGAGGTTTAGAAGCATGTTGTGAAGCAGTTTGGAAAATGTAACTCAGAAGATGATACAGAGGTGATAAACCCTTTCTTAACAACACTGGTTAGAGAATATGTAAGAGCAGCCACAGACTTATTAGTATGATGGCGATGACTTAAGAGGCAAAAATAATAGAGCTAAACATCTGTGGTTTACCTTCACCAGATGCGCCCTATAATTGTGTGCAAATATCTGAAAAGCATAAAAAACAAGGAACGCCTCGTACACACCATGTGTGTGGGGGAGAGCAGGTGCACCCCATCCCCTGGAGCCTAGATGAATCTATGGCAGGGCCACGATTTGCATAGTCCTATATTTTCTCTGTTCTTTCTTCTTTTCAATATTACATTCTGTCCAATGTAGCCAAAGGTATTATATTAATTTCTCAGAGTTCTGGAGGCCCTGTTTTGGAATAATATAGTAGATGGTTACCTTGAGCTCCTTCCTTTCTTCCTGAACTGTGTTGTACAAAATTTATATTTCCTTTCAGATGATACATGTATTTGTTCCCTTATAGTCCCCTTTGCTATTTTATGAAGGGCTAAATAGAAACTCTCAGTTGACTTGCATGACATCTCTAATTTAATAAGCCCCTGTGACATCAACTCTTACTTAAGTCTGAAATTAAACAGCCCTGATCTTTTTCATCTCTCCTCACATGGCAGTCTTTTCACGACTCTAATAATTTTCATTGCCCTACTACAGACCTTTTCTACTTCTGTTATCTCTTTCTTTGAGATGGTATAACCAGAATTGAGCAGAAGATTCAAGGGAGAACACGCCATCAATTTATACAATGGTATAACAATAGTTTATAAATTTGGGACATTGTTGGACTTACTGGATACAGTTACTGCACAGTTCTGAACAGTTCACTAAATTCAGGGGGGTGGTTATTATCCTATTAAGCTTTCAGAGAAGCAAAATTGAAAGGCTAAGGATCAACTTTTTTTTTTTTTCTTTTTTTTTTTTTTTAGGTACTGCTCTGGTTTTAGTTGGGTTAAAGTTAGTTTTATTCATTGTAGCTTGTATGGGCCTGTGTTTTGGATTTGTGCTGAAGACAGTGTTGATAATAAGAAATGCTCTAACTGTTGCTAAACGGTGCTTCCACAACGCCAAGGACTTCTCTGCTTCTCACACTGGCCTGATAGTGCATACACTGGAGGTGTACGAGAAGTTGGGATGGTGTACAGATGGGACAGCTGACCTCAACTAACTGAAGGGGTCAGACTGTATGTATCTGTATCTACATCTATCTATCTATATCCCAAACCGTATGACTTTGTGTTCCACATACAAAGCTGGACAAAAGCGGGGACATTAGGAGTTACGGCATTTGCCTTCCCAAGTAACCATTCCCAAGTAACATGTGATAGAACCCTGTTTTCCTGAAGATGGCTGAACACCTGCCTGCTGATGGGAAGCGTGAATGAATTCTTTGTTTTACTTTGCTTACACTCACAGGTTTTGCTTTACCTATTAAACCGTCCTTATTTCTACCCATGAGTTTTCTCACTCTTACTCTTCTGATTCTCCTCATCTCACCAGGATTAAGCCTACTGGGCTTAAACCACAGCAGGAACAGTACCTGTGATGCACCTCAGGAAGACAGAGGTAGTGCTTTCATTAATTTCTCTTATGTTACCGAGAAGTCTTGTGAGTTGGTGAACTCCATAAATTAGAAAAGACCCTAAATGTTAAAGGATGCTACTGTCTCATCACCCCTTCTATAGCCTGTCAAAGAAAGGCAGTTTTCAGAGCACTTCATACCTTGTTATTGTGGATGACAGCCTATTTAAGTCTCTTTAGACACCTGTGCTAGGCTTGGTATTCTTATACACCCTTTACCATGTACTGTAACTATCCCTTAAAATAATTATTGACTAAGTTCCAAGACAGGCAAGATAAATATAATTTTATCCTCTTTCTATCTTGTCTACCTTGACTTTTAGATGTTATTGAACTGACATATTGACCTTTTAGTGGTAGAAGGCAAACTCCCAAAGAATGAAAAACTTAAGACACCAACGGTCCAGCAAGCACCGTGTCACAGTCTCCAGGCATGCAGACAGCTTTCGTGATCCTGTGGCTCCTTGGTAGCAAACTGAATTTCGACAGACCAAGACCAAAGAGAATTTTACCAACCTAGCTCTGTTCTTGGGACAGATGGGTCCTAATTTGGGACCTAATTTGGGACCTAAAAATTTGGGTCCTAATTCTACTTATCCCTACACTGAAAAGGAGGGTAGAAATTTGGCTTGCATCCCTATTTACGCCAGCTGCTAATGAAGAAATGATGATAAAAAGAAGCAACACAAGAATTCAAAAATAATTTGTGCATAATTAAGAACCTGAGTACTCACTAAATTACAGGAGAAGTATCATTGCTAGGCAACAATTGTTCGTGAAAGATCAGCTTCTACTTAAGACAGTTAGAAACGTAATAGACATAAAGCAGCTCTAGGTATATCTTTAAATGAAGAGTAACACAAAGCAGAGGATTTCTATGGCATTCTGGTAGCGTGAGGAAAGATTTGGTCCTTTTATCCCTAAAATGAAAATTCAGGCTGCTCATTACATAGCTTTATATCTTCTCCTTTTACAGTCTTATTAATCAGTAGTTTCTCTGTCTATTCTTTGACCCTCTTCAAGTACAGTAACATGCTGGAGTGGTGATGTGGAAGCTTTCATCATTGCACAGAAAACTCCCTATTGTCAAAATGCTTAACTGGTGTCTTCTGTATTAATTCTTTATTTGAAGCAAATCTGGATCTCACAGCATCATCTGGGGTTCAGTTGTGAACCTTCCAGAGTCTTCAGGTGAGATAACCAACTAAACACTTCTCTAGTTCTTGAATATGCCAGACTGGAATTTCTGAATGCAAAACTTCCAGCCCTGATGGTACTTGGCAGAGATGACTGGATCGGCTTTTTTTCCCATCTCTCTGGGAAAGACAGCGTTAGGAATACTCATTTAGTCTGGGTATTTAGCTCTTCGACGTAAGAGGGGATGGAACTTCCAGATCCTCAAAACTTCTGAAATGCTTTAGAGTCTCCTGTGACATACCCATCACTACCTACGCAAGCTTGTTCACAGTGTGTTAAGCTCTGAATACTGAACAACAAATCTCCAACCCTCCCCTGGATAACGTTAAATAAAATATTAACAAGCTCCTAGTATATTAAATACATTTAAAAAAAAGAGAAATACTGATTTTCTTAAAAGGTGTTTACCTGATATTGTAGAATCGTGCAGAGCTCCAAGTAAATAGAAAAATGGTATGAGAGAAGTGAGAAACAACCTTTCCAAACAAGACCAGAAATTTGTATTTTTATGTAGTCTATTTTACTGTGTCAAATGGCAAACAAATGCAAAAGAGCCTAAGACTAAGACACAAATATGACAATGTTTTCTCAGATATTTCCCTAGTGATTTCCAATAATCTACAGCTCGGAGAGTTTTGGAGCTAGTGTTATCTTTTATTTATTAGGTCTGGAGAGATTTCTTTTCTTATCATTCTAATTGTTTTTTCAACACACATAAGCTATTGGCACAAGTTTCAGTGGCGCCGAGTTCCACAGCTACACTACGTTTTTTCATCAACAGCACATCAGATTTGTTTTAACATCCGTTTTTCTATATTCGTTGTGATTTCATGGTACTCTATCATGCACATACTCCATGGGCTCACCCAGTCAGGTAAACTGTGGTCAGGTTGGTCCCTTTTGAGCATTCACTACTTATAATTGGAAGCTATTAAGTTCTTGGGATTGATTCAGTCCCCTTTAGCTTTAACTGAATTTAAAATGCGACACAAAGCATCTGCAATGTCTGTCTCACAAATTAGTTCAGTAAGGCACAAGCAATCAGGGAATTTCTCTGTAATACAGAACAGAATATTCAAAAACCTCTTCCTCTGGCACTTATGACTAATTTACCTTCTTAAAGTTCAGGTTTTTGGCCAGGTACCAAGCCAGCCAGCCTGTGTTTTATACACCTGAGCAGAAATTAGCTTGTATATGATAAAAAAGCATCTTGGGGACATAATTCTCTCACCTTAGAAACAAGAGCATTTTTAAAGTCATCACTTAAATTTCTAGGATCCTTGTTTTAAGTCAAGTATAGACATGCCATCAGGAACTTCATTCTCTGTGTTTCTCCAGCAATATGTTGCATGAATTTCATGTTACCTGCCTTACTTTCTACCTTCTTATCAAATTAGTGGAGAGAATAGGCACAATTAGATGTTCATCTAGCCTGACTTCATTAAGATGTCTACTTTAGGAAGAGATGAACTGACCTTCTCTATCACCCTGTGTCAGCAATAGTGTGGCCAGAAGCACTAGGCAAATGATTATCCCCCTGTGCTCAGCACTGGTGAGGCCACACCTTGAGCACCATGTTCAGTTTTTGATCTCCTCACCACAAGAAAGACACTGATGTGCTGGAACATGACCAAAGAAAAGCAACAAAGCTGGTGAATGGTCTAGAGCACAAGTCCTATGAAGAGTGACAGATGGAACAGGGGTTGTGTAGTCTGGAGAAAAGAAGGAGAGAGAGAGGGGAGACCTTCTTGCTGGCTGCAACAACCTGATAGGAGGTTGTACCTAGGTGAGTGTTTGAATCTTCTCCCAGGTAAAAAGGAACAAGACAAGAGGAAACAAACCCAAGTTGTTCCAGGGTAGGTTTAGGTTGGATATCAGGAAAAATTTCTTTACAGAGAAGGTTGTCAAGCCTGGGAACAGGTTGCCCGTGGACCAACCCATTTGATTTTCCATCCTTGAAAGTATGTAAAACTCCTGTAGATGTAGTGTTGAGGGATATGGTTTATTGGTAGAGTTGGCAGCTCTAATCTTAAAGGTCTTTTCTAACCTAAACCATTCTATGATTCTGCGATTATTTGACTTAGTCTTATCCCAATGTTACTTCCTGTTATTGGGGAGGTATAAAAAATTAAATTGTTATTTTAGCAGTAGAAGAACTGGAATGGACACTGTATGGTTAAGACAAATGACTTCTAGTCAGAAGGTTTTAATTGAGTTCACCATCATAACACTGACATAGGGAAATGTATTTAAAATAATAAAGATCTAATTTTCTAGGTACCTCTTCAACACAGAAGATAATATACAATTGGAAATCATAGCATTTACATTAGGGGTTTTTATGTTGTCCTCTTTTCTTTCTGTAATTTAATAAGGATTCCTAAGTTTACATTGAGATTTTGAGATGGGTTTACCTGCAGGAACCTCTTATTTTCTGGCCTAATTTTTTTCCTCCCTTTGATGTCACAAGTCTGCACAAACTCTTGCTCTGTATTTCCAGCCACAATTTATAGTTCTCACAACATCTGAAAATGAATTCCATCATCCTGAAAAATGGTGTAACAATGAAGAAAGCCTCAGTTTGCCTGAAGTTAGAGAATGCAAGTCTACTTACCATTGTTAATCCGATTATCAGGCATCTCCTGTCCCCCAATATCTTAGTAACGGCACTTTGAGTCAGATAACAACAGTGAGCAACAAGCACTTATGAACATACTAAGAGCAGTTTTCCAAATGTGCACAGGCTTATTTTGATGGTGAAACAGGGTGTACTGAAAATATGAATGTTTTCATCTGCCAAACTTTTTTGTGATGATACTACCTAGGAACTGCTATCAGGGATCAAAGATCCTATGTGCTCAGCTTTGTATAAAATCTACAATGAAGAGCTATTGTTCATTTCAGAACCAACAGAAAAAGGCAAAAAGAAGCCACAGAGACAGGGAGAAAAGGATTACTAAAGAATAAGAAAACAATGGCCTGATATTCATTAACATACTTGCATTTTTTAGCCATCCTGGAAAAGGTCACAGTTCCAATACCTCAGTATAAAAATCTAGAAACAACCTCTGAAAACTAGCTTTTTAGTTTCAATTTGTGACCTGAGCCCTATACTGCTGTTGCCTCATTAAAAGCAAAACCATCTGTCTACAAGTGATCAAATAAACACCAAGTTAATGATTTCTGTGATGGTGCTTTTTCATAGGGCAGCACTTAACTAGAGTTCTGGATAACATACTCATTCCATAGTAATCAGCACTGAGGTAATAATAAGGTTTAGTTGCTATTGGTATGAACAAGCTTTATATGATTTTGCATTTCTGCAGTGTGTAAGCAAAAGGACGTATTCATAATCTAAATAAACCAAAGGGGTGGGAGCACGTCATGACATATCTCAGAGAATGAGGATCTGGTTAAACTTCAAAATGCTGTTCTCACCATTCCTGCACAAAGTCCTCTGCCTGTGCAAAACACTCACTGATCAACATTAAATCTCAGGCATGTGGCAAAGCGTATGGTTTATCAAAGTGAATGCAGAAAAATAAATCTTGATTTAACCTATAGAACCCGGATACCTTGATACCTCGACCAAATGTCTTAGTATAAATGAAATGACAGCATAATTGCAAGAGCTTCAATTATGATAATTAGACAGCATTCATGCTTCGCTGATGCCACAATTACATTGCCGTAACTATTCCAGCATCATAGCTTGGATATCACATCATTCTTTTTTCAGCAGAAAGTTCAGTCTAAGGTTGGGCTGAATTCAGAATTACTAATTTTACATAAATAGTTTAATATAATGATGTTCCTAATATATGCTCTAGAAGTTTTTATCTGTTGCTACCTTTCCAAACTTAACAAAAGTTTTGTGAATAAATACAGAAAAAATACAAGCTCCTGTATTGAAACTGGCCTATCAAACTCAAATGAATGTCTTAGCATGGTCCTAAGGGGTTCTTCACTCTGAAGGTAGACTGTAGAGAAAGGAATTTGGTGCGAATAATCTCCTTTGAATAATATAAATGCTTTGAGTCTAATTCTATTATTACTACAGATTCAATGTAAATAACCTTGACCAACAGCCTGACATCACCAGGAAGAGCTCTGTCATATATGGGATTTTCCCTAGGGAGATGTAGGCTTGGAACTAAAAGCATTTACGGTTGTGTTGGTAAAGTTGCACCTGAACTCATTATCTCTGCTGAGAAGTAGAGGTTATTATATTAATTAGTTCTGTACCACCCTGTCTTGGTATTTTGCTTTTCTTGGTATTTTGCTTTTCTTGGTATTTTGCTTGTAGAACTACAGAATCATAGAAATATTTTGCTATTCTCAGAGTTATCTCAGAGATCTTTATCAAAGTGCTTTGTTGCCCTGTGCAGGTACACCTAACAACACCTCAGTATATAACAATTGGTGTAGTGGACTCACTCTGTTATCACTTATGCTGCAGAAAGTCGGAATTTCTGTATCGGTAACTGTTTATAATTGTATTGTGGTCAGGACAGGGTGGTAATGGCAATTTCTCCTTTACTCACATCATTCAATGCAGGACTATCCTCAACAACTCAACAGAGGAAAGCTGAAGCGTGTGAAAAGAGAAGCAGAGCCTAAGAAAGAAATTATTATTGTTACTAGGTGAAAATAAAGCTATTTAGAAATTCCTAAAGGTGTTGACACACAGTCATTCATTTAAATGGAAGGCTGTCAAGGAATAGAACAAGCACAAGTAAACAGCAATTACTTGAATAAAGGACTTTTATAAAGCAATAACCCTCTATCTTTTTCCTAGTTCTTTACCCAGAAAGAAAATATAAATACCATTTGGATAAATATTTTTTCTTATCAAGATTTAAGGCAAGCAACTACATCTTTTAATGTGATGTTACCTGCACAATGAACAAAGAGTTTATTCACATGACAAGACTCTTCTAAATTGTCTTTTCCTTCTCACTACTAAAACTTATTTCTTGGCTGCCGCTTCAGAGCATTGGGTGTCTCCTTCATGCACCTATGTATTATTACAAGAATTTGAAAATGGAGATAGGTGGAAGACAATGTATCCAATCCTGAGATCATATGAAATGGTGAAACTCCAACTAAACATGGTACTTGAGGCAGTCTTGGAAATTTGTCTGAAATCCATAGATTTCAATGAATTTTATAGTTTCCTGTAATTTCTTGGAATTTTCCATAGAATTTTCCTGTTGCCTTACTCTTATTCAGGAAAGACAGAGAGTAAATACCAATGCTAGTCATAGCAAATTCCAAGAATTTGTGGAATCTGCAGAATTCCTCAGGAAAAAAAAAACAACAAAACAATCAAATATTTTATTTAGATTTTTATATGTCATTTTATATATACATATGTATATGCATGTGTGTGTACACATATACATGCACCCAAGTATATATATAGAATTTACAGAATCACAGAATCATTTTGGTTGGAAGAGACCTTTAAGATCAAGTCCAGCCATTCACCCAGCACTGTCAGGATCCCTAAACCATGCTGCTCAGTGCCACACCTACATATCCTTTGAACACTCCCAGTGATGGGGACTCCACCACCTCCCTGGGCAGCCTGTGCCAATGCTTCACAACCCTCTCTGTAAAGAGATTTTTCCTAATATCCAACCTAAATCTCTCCTGGCACAATACATGTGTATTCATAGATGCATTCACATACACACACAAGGTGTATATTGTCTATCTCAAAAGCTAAAGAACTCGTTTGCTTGTAGAACTGCAGAATAAAATGCAAATTAAACTGCATCCTTCTTTCTGAAGTGCTTCATTTTGTGCAGTTCTGAGTATTTACTGGTCAGACAACAAATGCAGCAGACCATTGCTGGACACTTTAATACTATATGATTCCTGACCTGCATGCCATGTGATCCAGCTAACAATGTTTGTGGGGAGGTTTTTTTGTTCTTTGTGAAATAATTTAGAGGAAAGAAATAATCTAAAGTTTATTATCAAGTTTCCTCTGGATGCCAAGGTGAAAAGCACAACTTTTAACTAGATTATTGAGATGCTGGGCCTCTAACCTAACTTAGTTTTTCTAAACTCTTTTCAGAGAAAGACCTTCTCTCTTCTCTCTGAATCTGTGCCATTACAGATGGGTACTGGACAAGTGTTGAGGAATCAGTTGAGTTGACTTAGTTACCTTTCAGGTACAAGACTTTTGGGAAACTATCCATAGAACCATATCTAGGCTTCTTCTCAGGTGGAATTGGTTACTTTATTAAAAAAGAACACAGCCTTAAACACAGTATACAGTAGGGGAGCAACTAGGGACCTGCTTCGTTTACCATCATGGCTCTACCTGTAGTTGTATGCTATTGTAAGATGGGACACATCATATTCCAGGTGTCCTGTCCAGCTCTTTCAAACAGAGAAAACCCATACAATAGTTTTAAAGAGAGTTTATTTGCAATGGCTAAAGTTCAGTGAGCTGAATCCCGCCTAGTGTCTTCACATGCATAGCAGCTGTTAAGAAAATCTCTCTCCAGTCAAATCTACCTGCTTGTGTATCTCAGCTGTAATCAGTTCAGCCAGCCATTGAGCAAGCAGTTCAGACTCCAGACCATTAACCTCCCAGCAGTACAGCCAAGAGTGGGGATGCTGCAGAAAGTGCTTACTGCCAAGATTGCCTTTCTGCTGCAAGTAACCCCACAACTACTTCTCGTTTCTGTAAACCAAGTGCAGCTCATTTCAATAGTGATTATTTATAAAGATATATGAAATTTTATCCTTATCGCCTGTGATCTCTTAGTTTTGCTCATCGTTCTGAGACCCAGACACATGGAGTTGACACTTTGGGTACCCGTCCATTTGTGAACCACGAAATAAAATGTTCCGTTAGGGGAACAACAGGCTGGAGCAAAGAAGCGCTTAGAGTATTTCTCTCTGTCCCGTACGAAATGCTGTTTGCTTTGCCCAATGTGAATTAGCAGAAATCCTTACTGCCCAAAAAGGAGAAACTCATGGTGATAAAGTAAATCCTCAAACTCTTAGCACCAATGGCAAATGGAAGAAAGAATCCAATCATTTGTGGTAATCTTCTGGGTTTCTATTTATTTATTTATTTATTGCTTAATGTCAGAGTGTCTACAGTAGTTTAAAGTTTTAGACTGAATCAGTAATCACATTTTAATTGAATTATTTAAAGTGTGTAATTTGTCATATCTAGGAGTAATTTTAATTAATAAATTGCTTTGGTGTCACATTTGAATCTCATTTTCAGTAATATATTTCTTTAAAATGACTGAATTGATTAATATTAAAATGTAAGTATTCAAATCAAGCAATTATTTAAGCAGTTAATTACTTAACGTGAACTTACAAATAAGAGAAATTAATGTCAGCTAAACTGCATTAGAGTTTGACCCCGAATTCTTCACGCAGTCAATATTTTAGCTGCATTCGGTGAAGCCATTCCTGGAACTTAATGAGCTTTGAGTGTTCAAGGGATGAATGTTATCTAGTCTAACCGCTCACTTATTTCCGTGTTTTGTTTTTGAGAGAACATAGAAACAAGTAGAAATAATTTGGGTCAGTGGAAGAATTCCAACTTTCCAGGTAGGAGTGTTCAAAAAGGCACAATGAAGGCACAATCTCAAGTTGTTTTGCATGTGTAATTGTTAAAATGGAAGAATTATATTTGCAGACATTTGGTAATAGCATCTGAGTTGTTGCAAGGGAAGATATTCCAAATACTCATAGCTTGTAAAGATAAAAATTGTCACTTATTCCAGTTTTCTGCATAATGAAAGACAGATGATACAACTCACATTCTCTTGTTTTAAGCCAAATAACTGATATTTCAAGTTGTAAAGAAGAAATAAGCATATAAAGACATGAAATGTCGATATGTCCATCTGAAAGAGTTAAAGTCAGAGTAAATAAGAAAAGAATCAGAACCGTAATTTCCAAATCTAAAGTGCCCAATATTTAACTCATGGTAATACGCTAATGTTCTCTTCACAGAAGTTGAACAAATTGGATGTACAATGAAAGCGGACTTAAGCAGCTACCTAGGGGAAGAAATTGATTGCCTAATTTTAACTAAAAGACAAACAAATTAGTGCTGAAATCCTTAGGGACACTTAATGATCAGACAGGGGTTGGGGTTACTTAGTGGTAGCAAAGAAGATTTAGCACATTTTTGAGCTTTCTCTGCTTTTTCATTTGAAGCATAACATTTGTTTTATCTCTATTAAAGTTTCAGATTCCATGGCATTAATTAGCTTCCACTTAACTAGTAATTAAGAATCAGAGGAGCACAGCACAAACTAAAAAGTCAGAGGGCTCTCTGATTCTCACCTTGCTTCATTTTTTATAGAGGAAATCATCACTGACTTGCTCAGAGGCAAGTTGAATGCAGCACAGGTGTGAACCAGGCTGTGCAGTAGGCAATGACCGACAGCTCCCCTCCATCAGGTTTTTCAGCTGTGGTCACCAATGCTGAGTTTATCACTATGCAAAGGAAGTGCAAAAATGGGAGACTGAGATAAAGTGGAGTTCCTTGGAGTTCCTCTGTGACATTTAGACCAACTCAGCTCCTGAAGGCAGCCTTCTGTCATGCTGTCCTTTGTCAAGGATGTTCCTCCTATGTCAATTCAATTGCTGGCAAGTTTGCGGATTAAACCAGTCTGGCGGGGTGACATGAGCAAATAGATAGACAGAATCAAGCTGTGGAGTGACCTGGTGGCAACTGGTGCTTCAGGCAGTGTCTGGGAGTATCAATACCGATAAACCAATGAGTCTAAATACTCACGAGGGATTAACTCATGAACATCTGAGTTGCTAAAAATGTCCAAAATGATAGGACTAATTGTTTGCCAGTGCTGTCTGAAAGAAATTTTGAGTTAATACCATCTCTGCTTCCAGCCTCCAAGTTACTACACTTCACCTGGGGTGAAAAAAGGCAACTACAAAAAAACCCCCATGATGCCTTGAAATTGCCTTTTCAGGTTTGATGATTCTGTTATCTCTAGAACTGTGTTACCAGTCTAATCTTATATTTGTCAGATCTTTCAATTGGAACTTAGCTATTCCCATCCTCTGATAATAAGCTGTTGTTATTTTGTCTTTCCCAAAACTCCGTCTTTCTGTGTAAAAGGAGTTTCTAGACAAATCCATGTCTTTCTGCAACCTAAATTCTCTGCCAGAATCAGATATTTACAGTCATCTCACAGGGAATTGGGTCATTCTTTGTGAGGCATGGAATAAAAGTGTTTCTTGCTCTTACAAGAAAAAGAAAGCAAGATTTTTTCAGTTCTGTATTGGACCAGGACACAGAAATAAACCTTATTTTGTTCCTTTATGAGTTTTGGTAAATTTTGTAAATATATTAAATTTGGGGTTTCTTTGTAGAAAGAGTATACACAGACACAAATACCTATATTTATACACATACATGTATAGATTTTGTATATATAATTGGATAAATAGAAATATGATGATATATCAGGTTGAAATTTGCTTCAAAGAAAATATTTAATAATACATGAGTTAATATTTGAGAGGTGATCAGACAGTGTTTATAACCTGTGTGAATGCTCAAAATTACCCTATTCTTGCATGACGAGGCTGTGGGACAGGAATATGACTGTAGATGGGGTCCTGAGCTTAGAGAAAAGAAAACCAGGACCTATAAAACCTCAGACTCTCCTTTACTAAAACTTGGTCCAAGATAACGTTTGCTACTCTATTTACCTCACTAAGGATAAAAGGAGTCAATTCACCTCACTAGAGTTAAATGACATCTCTGTGCTTTTTCACCTTTCTTATCTGCAAAAGTTGCTGGATGAGGGGGGAAATAGCATGAAGAACACTTATATGAGCCTTTTGTGGCTCCGTTGTGTGTAATTCCCTACTTTGAGGTATACTCTTGTCTGACCTTAGGGAGATGCCTCATAAGAAGCACATTTCTAGAGACATTTTAGGCACATATATAAGTCTTCAGATCCCCGATCTTGGGAAAGCTCGTGTTTAAAAGCATTAATTCTAGTATGGTTTATTACCTTTCTTTTTCTGAGTACAATTAGTCAGAGCCACATAAATACTTAAGATTTCCTATAGAAAGAAAATGATTCTCTATATAGAGGACTTACATAGAGTGGTCCTAACACCTAAAAGGAAACTGAAGTGAAATTCAGCTCCATGAGCCTAAACAATATGTCAAGAAGTCTCTGAATTCCTGTTTGAGAAGAAGGAGTCCACATTATGAAATGATTAAGCCACTCAGCAGTGAGCAATCCAGTGTTCTGATCCACCTGCTTAGGATAATTTATGGGTTTTACGTGGAAGTCATTTAATGGAAGAAATCATTGGATGAGAGCTTAGAAACACTTCCTGCCCTGTGCAGAGCAGATGAATGACCTCTAGGCTAGCCAATAAGGCTGGTTCTCTTCAGCATATGCCCTTAGAAGAAGACTTGGTTCTCTGGACTAAGAGCAGACAGAGACAGCCCACGCACAGCCCTCAGTCAGACCTCTGGGCTTCAGCAAGGATCCAGCCACCCTCTGCCAAGCAATATTTGCAACTAACTTAGTGTAGAGTCCTGCACAATATGAACACGCGTGTCGAAATACGTGTAGTGTGGTCGTACATGAACAACTGAGCATCTGTGGTTCTGCAGGAGAACTTTACAAAATGTGCAGAAGGAGGTGACTAATGCAGCTCCGTGTTATGGAAGCTTGGAGTTAATGGCATCACTGTGTCCAACATCCTCTGCTGTACCTCATCTGTGAAAAAAAAAGAAAAACACAGGAAAAAAGAGAAAAAATTAACTACCTAAGAGAAGACAGATCTACCTTTTCTTAAACAGCTGAGTTCAATCTACTGTATTTCAGAAAAGTTGCTTTTCAATTATTTTTCTGTGTTTTGTTCTGGTACTATTGCTTTAGTGTTGGGGGGGTTCAGTTGTTTCTATTTTTTGTGTTTTTTTTTTTTTTTTTTTTTTTTTTTTTTTTTTTTTTTTTTTTTTTTAATAAAATTGTTACTCATACCACACTGGTAGCAAAAATGATGTGCAATCAAGCACAAGATGGTTTAAAAACCAGATTTATGCTAAAATCACATCTTTTAAAATAAGCAATGCATTGCTCTAATCAGGTTTTCTTTCAGCTTTTCCACCCCTTACCATTAAAATAAGCAGGATTATTAAAGAGCATCAGCTTAGTCATTAGCAGATTGCTGAGATGCTGCAGTGATTGACATTTGTCGTCTGCTGTATTAGCAACTTAATCTGCTGGTATGGCCAATCAAAACAAAAAGTAGGTTGATTATTTGGTGAGTGGTTAACTCTAACAGATAATTTAACTTGCTGTGTAATCAGAATACTGATATTCTTTTAGAGTTCACCCAATATATGCAAACAATTCTGAAGGCTTTCAAATTACTGTGCCATCAGATTTGAAGCAAGTATGTGAGGTGAAACTCATGGTAAAAATCCTTCTCACTGTTTTTTTCCTAACTGATGACTGTAATTCGTTGTTTATGTATCTACATAGAACACCTTGAAAGTGGAAGTGAAGTTTTGTTTTGTTCATCGAGTTTTCCAATTGCTCTCATTCCAGGAAAAAGAAAAAAAAAGGAAAAAGGGGGTGGGGGTGGGGGGAAGGCATTTAATTGAAGTTTAGTTTGCCTTCAGAGTGATTCCTTCGAGCTACTTTCTTGTGCTTGTATTTTCAATTCCGACCAAAGCGACCTTACATTTTGTAAACAAAGCCTTTGAAGAGGGAAAGCAGTGTTTTCATGCCATTTCTCTGCCAGCTGCACTGCCTTTCATCTTTTTTCTATTATAGAGCTTTTTCAAAGGAAACAACAATGGGATTTTTGTAATTAACAGTACACCTTGCCCTGCATCTCATGGTTAAAATATTGAAATGAGCTGAGTGAACAATGCCGCACTAAATCAGAAGCAGCAAAGCTTGTCAAAAAGACTGCAAACCTTTTCACAAAATCTGCATGATAAAAATGCTTGAGCACTGAGAGCTCCTTAAATCAAAATGTACATAACACTCTTAAAACATCTTTGAAAAAGTAAATGAAACTTAATTTAGTAGTAGTGGTAGTAAAATCTCTTTCCAGTAATGTTCCGTGTTTCATGTGACATCTGCAAATGCCTGGGAAGCATTGGTTGATTAAACTTTAGAAAACTGTCAGCATACTGCTGTGCTGACAGAAATTGAGGAGATGAGCACAGGGCTACACGCAGGCTGAATATGGCAGCGTACACAGCTACCATTTTTTAATTAAGTCATTGAATCTGATTTATATGCTGACATAGAATCTAAGCCACCACAGAATGCATTGGCTTAAACCTCAAAAAAAGATGTTTTCAGTTAATAGGTTTTCCTTCAAATTTGGAGGAACTGAGAATACATACATGGTAAATTGTCACAGCTGTGCTGGTTTACGGATGCTTGAACTTCACATGGTTAAAGATATCTTAATCAAGAAAAATAACTTAAAAAATAGAATGTTTATGTCTGAAGCGTTGAAATCATCAAAGTTCCAAGAATGACACTGTTTCATCCACAGCTGATACTAGAAGCAGATCACAAAGAAAATCAGGGCATTGTTATAAGTCCTTGCGTTTAAAGTGGGCTGAGAAATAAGTCACACATAAGGCAGTAATTTGAGATGTTTTTATTGCATTCTCTTTTTTCCCTATCAAGTTAGTATCAAAATGATAAATACAATCAATGATCCCTACATTCTGATTGAAGCTTTAAAGTCCATTTGGATAAAAAAATTAAAGGATCTGAAGCGAAACCAACAGATATTTATCTGTATTTATTTTATGACAGTAACACTAATAGTAACCTAAAATTAAATTAATTAATGCTTGATCCATATGTGCCTGAGCCCCAGGATGCTTGGATTCAGAGGGATTTAAGTAGTTCTACTGAATACACTGCCATAGTGTGAAATATAAGATGGCGTGTCTTTCCCAACTAAATTCATGGAGGTAACTATGCATTTCGTGGCTAAAGTTGTAATTTGTCATAATAATGAAATATTTCTTTTAAGAAATCTATATACAGCCCATTCTGCTGGTGAATAATTTATAAGGAAAATAGTGTTCTCTGAAAAAGGACTCTCATTACCATTGGAAAGGAAAGGTAGTATATGGTCTTTCTGACCACATAGTTATTGTGATGCTAAGAGCACTTTACTGCGTGATTGAAAGACTTTCCCCCCCTAACTGCAGTTATGTGACAATAATAAGGTATTTCCTATTAAGGAAAAAAATTACATTCTTCTTTTTCCTGCAGGTTCACATTTCTGGGCTCTATGTCCCACTCACCGTCTCAGGTTCAGCCTGCCTGTCCTAGGTACTTACAGAAATACCAAAGAAAGGAAAATAAAATTGCAATTTTATCGCATTTTTTATTTGGAAGGGACCTCTAAAAGTCACAGATCAAACTCCCTCCAAACCCAATCAGACTAGATCCTCTTTCCAAGCTGGATCTCTGTTTGAAATCAGATTGTGTTGATTAGAGCTTTGGCCAGTCAAGTTTTGAATGTCTCCAAGATGGAGTTGTTTGTGGACACTAAAATGAGGCATCTTTTGATTGTTTAGCAGGTTATGTCATCCAATCACCCAACTTTTACTATTTTTTTTCTTTTTTCCTCCACTGTAGCTGATCCCCAAGGCTACCAGAAGAGGCACCACAGATTTAGTACATTATTCTGGTGGTAGTTTACCTTTGAGGTTTAGCTTAGAACAGGATAGTACTGAATGATAAACCTTAGAGACTGGTGTACATCTTTTAAAGAAAAGAAAATATATCTCATTTTATTGGGGCTGACATTATGAAGGCTATTATGAAGCAGTGTCTATGGATTTTTTTTTTTTTTTTTTAGCACAGGACCTTTGGAAGCAGCAGCATAGGTCTTGACAAAACAGAATGCTATTTTTGGACTAGTGAAATCTCCTGATATGGCATTTTGCTGATCTGAGAAGAGAAAGTTTATAAACCATTGTCTTGTTTTCCCAATGCTTTTACAGTTACTTCAGCATTAGTCTGTGCTATTTTTTAACCCAAACCATCTGAATTAGATCTCAGGTGTAAATAAGAAAAGAGTTGTGGAGTACAGAAAAGAAATAGGTGAACAAGAAAATGCCGCCTGCTTTGGCCAGCATTTACAGCTGTGAGGATACCTTCACGGTCAGCCATGTTCAACGTGTGTCATGAGTGCAATTAACTGGGATAATATTAACTATACCTCAGCTGTCATCCAAACCTTCTATTTACTGCTTATCACAGTTAATACAAGCTGCCGCCTCTCAAAAGAAAAATAATAACACATGCACATTATCTTGTTAATTTCCAAGAAAATATTTAGATTTAAAAGAATAGCTTTCAGTCTTCTTGATCTTCAGCTTTATTATTACATCTCAATTGCTGACTTTACAATTTCATTTGATTATGTGTGTCAGATATCACTGGATATAAATCACTGTATTTCTGATGTGCTGGTGCTGCACGATAGGGGACCTGCAACACAGAGCTCTTGTTATTTTCCATTGATAAATAGTTTTAGGCTGTGACATCACTCTGTTGAATCCACATTCCTGAAAAAGCCACAGTTTCAGAGTAGTTTTAGAACTGCCTTTAGATTAAGTACTTGTTATGAGTTTAAGATATTTGTAACCTTTCCTGACCACAACAGCTGTTTCATCTATTGTTTCCAAAAACCAGATTTTCAGACAATGTATAATCCTATCAGTTGTTATCAACCTCTTGTCAGTACTTTAAAAGAAGAATTAAAAACAAAGCCTGATGATGGTGTAGATGCACACTTGAAGTAATGATGATTTCCTAATATGTTTCTAGGCTTATGGTAATATCACTGGAACTTTCTGGAAACATAAGTCTTCTCTTCAATTTGTTCTTTATCAGCTTAATTTTTTAAGATTTTAAGAAAACCAAATGTCATTTGGCACTTTGTATCCTACCAGTAAATAACTATCATTCTCCCAAGATGAATAAAATACTAGAAGAGAATATTTTTGAGCTGTTTTATAATATGATATTATGGTGGTAGCTTTCATCTTAGAATGTGAATGGGACTTAATATCTGACCTTAATGTCTCTTAATATCTGACGTATACTACACCAAAATAGTAATATAATTCAACAAGTCAGGAAACAAAATCTGGTTGGTTTAGAAACAATTCCTTTACTCTGTTCTGGAAATTCTCTGGAATTTCTGATGATTTTCTACTTGGAATCAAGACACACCAATATATTACCATCCCTGATGCAGAATTGGTCTTTCCCATGGATGTGTGCAATATCCTGAAAAAGTTACAGAAACTCAGGAAAAGGAGGAACTCCACAAAACTGCAGATACTATTTTTGGGGTGGACATCTGTACTAACACTCAGATGTTATGAATTAAGTTGGAGTCACATTTTATGTCAGAATAGGTCTCTTGATTCAGGAACCATTCTTCTACATGGTCCAGCCTGTGTGGATACAACAATCTGCTAACCACCTTCCTCCCAGAGGTCCCACAGAAAGGCTTCTTTAGAGCTTCAAGATCTAGAAAGGCAAAAGAAAATCATAAGGAACACGATGCAGAAATATTCAGCACTTCCTACCTCCTCATGTGATCACATTTCAAGCCAATATTCACCCACATTCTGAAATGAAGCATATTAGACTAATTTTGGATTAATAAATACGTATTTCTCTGCTCTTCTGTGAAAGGTTCAGGGGAAATCTCAAGGAATTTTCTTCTTCTTGCCCTTGAAATTTTTCTCTTGATAAAATGTCCTTGAGTTGTCTGTTACTGTAATAGGGTCTTGACAAAGAGTTGACAGGTTTTCCTTCAGTTCAGCAGAGGGCTCCAGAATACACACAGGCTGGGGAGTTTCTGTGTATCACCTCCACAGTGCAATGCAGTGGTTAAATTCACCACTGCAAGGTAATTACACGTCTCTATTGCATGGAACCTTTGTCCTCCCATAATTAATCATGAGCAAGAAAAGAAAAAGTCCCTTTGTTGTTTTTAATGAATTAATCCTTTTTGAAAATAATTTCTGTGGCATAATAACAAAAGGACATTTGTTCACTGTCCTCATCACCACACATACTGTAGTACGTAAATGTCCTTGTGTGGGAAGAGTCTTTGTCTCCTCTGTCCAAGAGCGTATTTTATTGCAGACATGTCACAGGAGTATTAATACCCTCAATTGCTGTACAGACAGACAAGACTGTGTAGATCATTATAACAAAAAACTACAGAGGAAAGAGTCCAGTGTTTTGATAGTATTTCTCGCTCTCAAATCAAAGGAACAGTTCTATTAAGTGGATTTCAGACATAAAAAACCTACATTGCCCTACTTAATCTAGTCATTTGAAACACGGTTTAGATAAATCTATTTGACTAAATGAAGAAAGTCAATCTCCGTTTGATTGCTCATCCAAGGTGTAGGAAAGGAATCCATTATGTCACAAGATTGAGTAACTCAGGACTGTGCTCTGTAAGATTAATGGGTACCAAGTCAAATGTAGATTTAACTGGGTTGTGCTGAGGAGCCCGGATACAGAGAGAACATTTGGCATTTTGGAGTAAGTATTCCAAAGCTGGAATAAGATGAAATTCTCTACCACTGCACGTAGTAGGTATTTCTCTAATTCATCATGAAAGTTGAATGGATTGTCAAAGCTTAGTAGACAAATGGTTATATTACCAATGAACTTCCCCCAGTTTTGGTATGCTTTCAAGCAGGTAAAGTCATAGAATCATAAATAGTTTGCATTGGAAGGGACCTTAAAGATCATCTAGTACTAATCCCCCTGCCATGGGCAGGGACACCTTCCACTACTGCCTGTGGTTTTAGGGTTGCTCAAGTCCTCATCATCCACAACTTCTCCGGGGAACCTGTTCCAGTGCCTCACCAACCTCACAGTGAAAATTTTTTTCTTAATATCTAATCTAAGCCTATCCTCTTTCAGTTTAAAATTGTTACCCCTTGTCCTATCACTATACTGAGTTTAAGGGTCAGTGTTAGGTTACCTACCAAAGACCAAAGCACCAAACTGACCTACTGAACAGCATCAGCACACAGCTGCTGGTGCACCACTCGGTGTGGGAGTGAATACCACAACACCGGTGATAATGGAGGAATCTAGAAGATGAATCACTCTAAATTCCTTCAGTAAATTCACATCTGTTACTACAACAGATATAGCAGGCATTACAAAATGTGTTTGTATAATGTTGATTTTTATGACAAAAAGTTGGTTTACACAGCATTTGTTTTGCCTCATGATGTTTTCTGTGTCATTCATATTCTCTTGAGATGTTTATAAAATTTACTGTTTTTTCATTTCCTTAAACTTACTTTTTCAAAAAAGAGTGGTATGAATTAAATTGCTGAAAATTGCAATGTGTATTTTGGTTAAAAATACAGTATTCAAGCAAACAGGGGTATTATCATATTTAAAATCCTGTACAGCAAGAAATTCACACATTTTCTCTACATCACTTTCATAATTTTCATCAGCTCTCTTTTACCCTTTGTGATAATTGATTAAATATTTTTTTATGTACTGAGAAAATTACATTCCCCTTTTACTAGTACTAAATGAAGTAGATTGGAGTTTTAATTAACTGGCAAACTCTTCTCTGACCATAGCCTTCCCATGTATTGAGGCATCCCTTAGAAGGCATCTGCCCAGATTCACTCATTACTCAATAGGAAGAAATAACACAATCTAGTCATGCTGTAAGATTAAATGAAGCAGCTTCTCCAAGAATTATCTTTCTATACAAACTCTACAGGAAGCCAAGTTTATGACTTACTTTAGGGAACCTCACCAAATATTAGGAAAAGTAGTATTGTCCATTCCACATGTGGCAACCAAAAATGTTACCCTCCTGCAGAAACCTTGCAAACACCTGCAGGGCACGCAGCGTCTAGTGCAAAACACAGGATTAGGTGCTTGCATTTCTGTTTAGTTACAGGCTTTTGTAAATAATTCCAACAGCAAATACAGAGCACGTGTCTCTATTAGCATTTTTAACATCATTACGCTTTACTTACTTGAAGTACAAAGCTTCCTCTTTCAGCCAACACGGAACTATCTGTTGGCAAGATATGTTTATAGCTGTCTTTCAATCCCCTTTGTTACAGTTTTAAAGTACTTAATTCAACAGTAACCTCATGTACTTTATTGCTGTCAATTCTGTCTATGCAAAGTTCCACAGAAATCCTTTCAAACTACTCTTAAAAGCAAATACTGAGAAATAAAATTAAATAGCTGGAAAAAATATCACAGTAATATGAAATACTCAATGTACTATACAGTAGAGAAACAGAAGTGAAAAAAATGAGGTTGAACCACACACCCTTTCCCATATATCACTTTCAATATTTAGATGATGATAATATTTATATTACTCAGGGAGTCTGATATGTAAAATTATCTTTGTGGTTCTAGGCCTGATTGAACAACACAGAGATAGACATATGCACAAAGAGTACTGCAGCAAAACCAGCAGCTGGAGTCAGATCTCTTTTAGTCCCAGCTCAACATTTGGCTCTCAGGACTGCCTTTTCGATATACACAGTGCCTGTGTGTAAAGAACAGATCGAACACCCCAGGAGTCTGGTGAAATATATATGTCAGTAACATTTTACATATCTCTATTGACTTCCCCTTACTAAATACATCACTATTGACAGCTGCATTGCCTTTTGCACAACGCTGCACTTCATCTGCATTGATCAAACAAATCTAGAGTGAATGAAAGGGCTATAGATGATTCATTCAATAGCTCCGTGTGTCAAGACTCCATCTGAGTAGATGTACTTTTACAAGAACTCAGGAATTTCTGTTAAGTGTCTTGTAAATTCATGTTGCAAGGTGGAGACTTTTTTTTTTCTTATGCAACTTAAGGAAAATGATATCCTGGTACAGGTGACAGCATTTCACAATAAAAACTCTGTACATTTGAGATATATGAATCGATGCCTCTGGTGGATGTAGAAACATGTCCAGTAGACATGTTTCTGATCTTGTAGAGCAGGATACATGAGTTGTAACTAAACTTTTAAGTAGCGATGCTCAAGCTAGGTACAGAGAAGGAAGCTTTTACAATGAGGATGGTGAAACACTGGAACAGGTTTCCCAGAGAAGCTGTAGAAGTCCCATCCTTGAAGATGATCAAAGTCAGTTTGGACAGGGCTCTGAGAAACCTCATCTACTTGAAGATGTCTCTGCTCATTGCGGATGGGTTAGACCAATTACCTTTAACAGTTCCTTCTAACCAAACCATTTAATGATTCTATGATTTCATATTCAAAAAGACAGTTAGTTTCTTCACCATTTATACCTTGCATCCAGTCGTTTTAATGGCTTTATTTTTTCAGCACTGAGCCTACTTCAATGTCATTTGCTTACTTATCCTGCTTTATCTGTTCATTCTACTAATTCACAAGAAATCAATTGTGATCGGTAATCCTTGTTGCCTTATAGAAAAGCCCATAATCAGCAGCTTATTTTTAGTATTTGTGATCTAAGGGTTATGGACACTAGCACAGGGTAGAAAGCACCGCTAAAGCATCTTCTTGCAGAGATGCATTGATCTCCTCCCATGAACTACTGAAGAGCTGAACAAACAGTAAGCATTGACTTCTCTTTGGCTGTTGGGGTAGAGGTTAAGCACAAACAAGAACGTTATATATGAAGACGCTTCAAAGATAGGAAAATAACATCATTCTCTTGCGTTGAGAAATAATATAATTCTCTCAAATGCATTGCAGATTTGGGTCAACACAGTTTATTTGCTATGTCTGTTAAGCAACATTGTCTTTCGAGATGCTAATTGCCAAGCCAAAAGTTCATGCAAGCTGCTGAAAAAGCAGTGTCATTAGCTTCAGGTCTTGCTCTGGCCTAGAAATGTGCTGCACATAATTCCTAAACAAAGGTCTTTGACACCTTTGTGACTCTCTACAAATGCTCTAAATTAACAAATTAATGTCAAGTATGGTTTTTAACATTCTGAATTACTCTGGAAATAGTATTTGAAAAAAGATCAAACCTAAATAATAACAGAATAAAAATGACTGAGTCATTTCAACAGCCAGAAGTATCTCATCTAACTGCAGCGGCCTCAGAACTTCTGACTTCAGGAAGTGCTTCCACTGTAGGCTGCCACCACTCAGCACCCCCTTATCACAGGAAATGCAAGAGTGGTTTTTAAAAAAGAGTGGAGCAGAGTCCTAAATAAATTATAATACAACACTGTGATGGGGGGCTCTGCTGTTGACCTTCATTACAACAGAAACTTAGGCTCGCAGAAAGCTATCGTTTATGTTTGTCCACCAGTACTACCGATGCATATAATTAAGTCTCCTTCAACAAACGAAACAGATGATCCTACCTCTGCTTGGATAGAAATATTAGTACTGTTCGAAAATACCATGAAAGTCCTAAAAAAAGTCAGATATAAAAGCAAAGCAAAGTAGAAATTTAGGGATGGAATGAGACACAGAACCGAAGGGCAGCCGATATTTAGATTTACACAGGTATCTCTACACCTCGTATCAACTTACCGTGTACAAGCTCCACATGTTGTTGCCATTATACAAATTACAAGTCATGCCAAGCAGTCCAACAAGTAGGATGTCTGACTTGGTAAAGGGTGGGTGGAATCTTTTTTCTAGTAACTTTTTGAAGGAGGTTAAAGCTGAAAGAGAACAGAGCAAAGGTGGTGATAAAAGCTCGGCTATTTGAATCTGAGTATAAAAACCAATACTAAATGTAAGGGAA
>NW_010415743.1:36285-47542 GCF_000710305.1 Buceros rhinoceros silvestris | reverse complement strand
AGATTGTAAAGGAATAAGGATAGGAGCAGAAGAGGTCAACAGCTGAGACTGAATGGAAGCAAATATCATATGAGAAATGTGGATAAGTGTCAAGGAGAAGTTTATGTGAATACTATTTATTCACACAGCAATCATCTGGGAAACATGAGAAACAGTGTAACAAAGACTTTGAGGATTGTCCATATTCTTCAGAACTATAATGGGAAAGTGGTAATGTTTAAAATGTGATTTTCTTCTCCTCCTATAGCATTGTCTTAGACAATTACAGTGGTTTAACCACTGCCCCACAGCAGTGGAAAATTGCAGCATTTTGAATAAATTTTGCTGTCAGAGATTTTGGTAGGAAGTGTGGGCATAATATTTCTCTCTTTGAAGTCAATCAGATTTTTCTGTCACCATCTCTTGAGTGGGAACAAGATCAGGCACAATTATCAATATTTTCAAGTGTGGGCTCTAATTTAAGCCACACATGGGCAGCCCAGTTTGGCTGCACAGCTTGAGATGTCATGGGCTTAATTTTCATAGGCAAAGCATATTCACAGCATTCTTGAACAAAGCAAAGTCGGCCTCTCTCTAGCTAGGTGGTCATTTTTTAAAAACATTGAATTTATAAGTTCTTCTGAATATATTTCTTGCTGGGTGAAACTTAGAAAAACCTTCTATTCATAAATTATAGCTAAAAGGAATTTACTGTTGGCTTGCAAAGGAAAACCCCATGTACTTGGATTCTTAGTATCAGAGGTCTTGTCCTTCCATTTTTGTATTCCCAAAGAAAATAATGTATGTGTTCATTGTTTTGTCAGTAAAAGATTTATAACGCCTTTAACCATTCGTTTCCTTGCCATAAAGCGCATGGGTTTTGTAAATGATGTGAAAGTGACAACACTGTAGTTTCCTTGGCAACCTTAACTGGTTTTCGAAACAATGTTTTTCGTGTTTGGAATCAGCATTGATTTGTACAGTCTGCTGGGGGGAGGAAAAAAAAAGGAAAAAAGAAAAAGAAAGAAGGAAAGAAGAGGAAAAAACCTCTTGAGGGAAACAATTGGCAGGTGAAAAGATTGTAAATCAACCTTCTGCCACTTAGTCATCTATGTGATATGAACTTTAAAGAACTCAAACTTAAAGAAAAATGCATCTGAAACTGTCAAGTTTTTTCATTGCTTTGTTTGAAGTCCAACAAAACTAGTCTTTTAGCTTAGATTTAGTGTGGAACATAATTTGGCCTTTTCCTTTCTAAACTTGGCTCACTCTGAATTTTAAAATCTGGCTTGTGTTTAGACACTAATGAGATGCATATACTGGCAACCATTTTCCAGTCTGTCATTTTTTTTCTCCATTTGAAAATTAAACACGCTTAATATTTCAGCATTGCAAAAGGGGAAGGCTGGGTAAGGTGAGTGCAGGATGAGGCTCTAAACGAACTATCTTAATTTTTAAAACATTTTCTAAGAGCTGACTGGAAAGAGACAGGTTATGTTGATTAATATGGATCCTTAGTTTTGAGAGCAAGAATTTGGTCCCTGTTTGTTTCCCCTAAAGAAAGTTTATTTCTTTAATCAAATTTTGACATCCCCTCAAACAATTTTTCAATAATTAGAATGAAAATACATATTCTCTCTTTGGTATTTTCATTCAGCTCTATGGTGTTTCCACCCTCCTTATATTTTTATAGATTCCTCGGCTACCAATTATGTAATATAGAACAAGAACGTCATGGAAATAATATCATTCCAGTGGCATGGAGGGGTTGTGCATGTTGAAAACATTCCATTATCTCTCATTCTTTTTTCACCATCAGCTATAACCCAATAAAAATGCTCAGTGTTAGAAAGTGCTTTCATTAATCTGAAACCTGATTCTTGTTCACAGTAGTTATTCAGAGGTATAAGTAACAACCAATAAGAATGCAGAAAGCTGTAATGCTATTATACATGGGAAAACTGCAGATGTCATCATTTACCTGCTCAGCCCTTGGATGGTGTGGTGATTAGCAGATAATAGAACCATAGCTGGATGGAGGCCTGTGACTTCTAGCAATCTTGGATATATGAGCTGAAGATAGACGGGACGGATTTTTCATAGGGGCTGTGAGGTTGGAATCCCAGTATAGTCAATGGAAAAGCACAGCAAAAAGGAAGAAACAAACAGGGAATTTTGCACCCTGTGTGGTATCTATCACGTTCATGTCATTATATGAACCGAGCATCAGAATTTCTCTAACAAAGATTATATCACTTCTTACTAACATCAAAGGTGGAATTCTTCTGCTGTATTAAGCATCTGTGATTCACACATCTTGAGATGAAAAGGGCAGAAGAGTTTGGATCTGCAGCAAGGCCCCTGTAATGGTGATGATCTGTTTTCTGGAGCTAAAAGAGTTTTACTAAAGTACAACATTTTTAAGAGTCTCTTGCTCTTGGAGGAATATCTTATGTATCAGCTGCATAAGAAGAATGTAGCTTCATGTCCTTGTAAAAGTTTTTTGGACCTCATTTATTTCTGCCATCTTAGGTTTCTGACAGTGCTTGATGCATAGCTTTGCGCATGCTGTTGCATTGCTAGTTTCTGAATGAACCTTCCCTGACATTTGCCTCATGACATTAGGAATCAATCACTGCTATCAACCAGAGGACAAATACTGATGACGAAAGAACCTAGGGACTCCATTTGGCATGTTGCTACCTGTGCATACCTTACCTAGAAAGTAAGGAATGCTATCAGGAAATCATGCATGTGGATAAACTCTCCACATTCAGAAAAGAAAATGTTGAAAATTGGTCTCACTTAAGAGCCAAACTGTCAATATTCCTTATCAAGGTTGTTTTTTTTTTTTTAAAGTTCTGAAGGATTTCATCCTTCTACAAAGGAGCAACCACTTGATCTTGTCCTGTGACTTTCATCTCTCCTTGCTTTTCTACATTTAACTGTCTAGATGATGTATCATTATATAGGTCCATCTTCTACAGACTACACTTGTTGGCAGTGTCCTTCCATCAGATGTGTCCTTATATCCCCACAGAATTCCACAGCAAATATTTATCTTCTGTCTTTATATTCACAGACATAAACGTAGGTACATGTGCACAGATTTCAGAGACTAACTATCATGTATGTCCTTTACTGAGTGGGTCACAAAGTCATTGGGATTACAACTTCATCCACCTTTAGGCCCACCCTGTCATACTAAAGTGTATAACACTGGCTCTTATATTAAAAGTCTTCTGGAGCTTTTGCATCTCCATATCCTTCCGAAGTTTTAAACATATTTCTAAGTGATCTAAAATTAAAAATAGAGTCATTCTTAGAAACCCTGCAAGCCTGCCCAACTCATTACATTCCTTTATGTATTTTTTCTCATTATGTTTACTCTGAACAAAATAAAATGCAGGAATATATGTATTTTGTAATTTTTGTATATTTTGTAATTTTGTACTTTTATTCTCACAAGTGTGGTATTTTTCTGCTAGCTTTCTATCACAAAAGAAATGAAAGCTCAGAGCCTAAAGCCAGCATTTCTTATTTCTGTAAGAGATTCGTGTTCATTTGATGGAAAAAAGAAACAACAAAAAGGGTCTAAGACAATTAAGAAAATTATAGTTTCCTGCCTATGTGCTTAGAAACAGAGAAGTAATATATTTGTGCTTTTCAAGGCATTCCCGCACTTCTAACTCACTGTTGCATTCTCTAATTACATGTAATAAGCAGGTAGTGGAGTCCACCAGCATGGGGCTTGAAAGTCTGAGTCCTCATACTGTACAGCAATGCCCGTAAAGAGACTTTTTAGTAACAGAGGAGACAATTAAGAGCAATGCTGCCTTTTCAACATATGTTCAACACCGATTACTTAGAAGGGAGGAGCTGAATCACTAGAGAGCTACAGTGGCTCTGATACGATTAAACACAAATTGCTCTTCTCTATTCTTCCAGTTATCTTGTAGGTAACAGGAAAAGATTGTATAAGCTCACCTGAATCTGTAGCTCTTTACACCACAGCTATAGATATGAAATGTTACCCCTGTATGAACAAAGAGGCCTGATTTTACGGCTGTTTATGGTCCCTAAGCTCATGCATAATTGACTAATTAAGGTGTCAGGAAGAAAAGAGTCAGACAAAATGTTTGACAGTTCTATTGAAGTACCTGGTCTAACGCTGGGGGGACTCTTCTGTTACACTCTTTGTTTCTGTTATTTAACTCCTATCAGTGGTATCCCTTCATAATGACATGAACAATGCTGACCTGCTGGCCCTCAGTGTCTCCACTTTGTAGCACATGGTGTATGAAACAGTGAGGAACCCAGTTGATAAGATATGTTTTATGGAGCTAACACACCACCTTGGGAACGACTCTCAGCTGTGTTCCTGCTGTTTGCAGCGGTATTGCTGGGTAACGCAGGAGGAAATCAGGCCCGTGAAATGTATAAAGCTTGGTCTGCAATTGAAAAAATGCCTAATTTTGCAATAAATTATGCTTTACTTGGGTTTCTTGGAAATTATGGTGTTTATAGTGGGTCTGATTCTTTCTTGCTTCCCTTTAATTAGATATTTCAGTTGCATCTAACGTGTAAAAGGTAAGCAGGGCTGGTTATGTTCACTGCAAGCTTGGAAAAATCCTTCTAGTTTAGCAGATAAGAGGACTGTAGTTTAAAGACACTTCTGTATGCTTCATCCAAGCTATGTGGTTCTATTACTCTGAAGCCACTCCTGCAGTCTCCTCATTACCAAAACCTTGCCACTTAATCCTAATACAAAGGCATGTAGTGAAATTTAGTTTTTGTAAGCTGTTCTTCCAGTCTGAAAAACACAGATATACAGGGTGTTCCACTTTAATATGTTTAAAATGTGCTGACTGAGAAGTTTCTGATAGAATGTATCCGGATACGATCTCTGGCTCCAAACCTACAGTTGTCATGGTACGGGATAGAGTTAGCCAAGATAAGACTGTGGAAGATGTGTTGAAAGCTTTTCTCTTATATACACGATGAAAAACTCTGTAATTTCCTGCAACTCCTAACGTTTTCCTCAGCTAAAAGGAGCTGACCTGATGAAACTTGGTCATCCTTCTGTAGGACATCGTATCAAACACTGTGTGGTCTCTGATTGCAGCTTTTTTCCCAAGTCATTCAAAAAAGTGTTCTCCAAAGAAGGTATTCTGGTAGCTAATAGATGAATGCACAAAGTAGTTTTTCTCTTAGTGAGGTCCTCACCTCTACGCAAATTCCTATTGCATAAAACATACGGGAACTTAGTAACACTGAAACCTTTATGTATATGGTGAATTTATTTTGGAATGATCAATGGGTTGAAACTACTTTTTAGTTTTCTAGGAAATGGCTGAAATTTATCCCCTCCACAAACACACAATCACAGAGTAATTATGGAAGCTTTTTTCTATAGGAATCCAGGCTAAAAACATAACAATAAGAGAAAAAGTGAAAGTAGCAATTATATATAATGAATAGAAAAGCAAAGAACTTGATAGCGATAAGCACAAATCAACAGTTAGGAAATACAGGTAATTGAAATTATAATCGACTCAAGAATTCCTTCAGAATTTAAGTTAAATCCTGCATTGTGGATTTATATTCTAAAGCAAATTAAATGGACTTGATGATATAAAATACCATGCCCACAGCTAGTACAACTTATGCAGACAATGAGAGTGGAGATTTAAAGTTTTAATGACTCTACAGTGTACTTGTACTGTTTTCTGCTCTCATTATTTTCCTTGTCATGAAAACAAGCTCTTGTTGTGCGCTTCTTTGCATTGTGATCTTGTGATAGAATTAGGTGCCACAATTTAAATCCCTTGCATATTTGGCAGGAGGTAATGGGCAAAGCTGACCTTTTCAGGGCTCCCTTAAGTTGATTTGTACACCCTCCCCAGCTCTTCAGCCTCTCTGACTCAAGAGAGGTGTAAATGAAGAAGAAAAACAAATCAGCACACAGAGTAACACAAACCAGCACAGCCTGGGTTGTGTTATATAGCCTCTGTTGCACATTTGAATGCCAAATTTAGTTTGTGAACAAAGACTGTCATGCATTTTCCTGATCCCATTACAAAATACCATGCTTTGACAGGAGAGAATGCTTTGGACGGGGATGTTCTGAGGTTTAATGCAAGATACAAAGCCTTGAAGTTTAGTTTCACAGTTCAAATCCAACTGAGGATTAAGGAGTGAAGTATGATTAAATCCAATGATTCTTCAGAGGTGTAACGAGCTTGGCACATGCAAAGCAGGTTTTAGAGGATGATTATTCAAACTGTAATACATTTACCTAATTTTCACTGATGCACACCTTTACTTGTTGTTTTAACAAACAGGCTTCATTATCAACACACATTCTGATCCCTGGTAGAAATGGGAATGAATTCTGAACCAAGGAAAAAAGCAAGAACAGCTCAAAATTATTCTGTAGGGGACACATCTCTGATATTATTGAAATACCTTGAGTATAAAAATTGGTTGAGATGCTCATGAAAGTTGACTGAAATCTCAAGGTCATGTGGATCGTCCATACCTGACCTTTCTCATTTTTGTCAATAATGAAAAATGGAAGATTGTGCAAATATTCCTTCTGATGCCTTCAGATGTGAAAATTGGCAGCTTATCTCACATGGTCTACCAGTAGAGTAATTTAAAATTTAATCTCACTTTTCTTCAGAGGTTGCATTACCAAATTTATTTATTATTACCTCATTGCATACCCAAATTTATAAATTTCAAATAAGACCCTGATATTATCACCTGCAGACTGAGTGTTCTTCCCTGATATATGCATACATTCCAGCGTTGTACTAGGTGAGACTGAGCCATTGGACTTCAGGATTACGTCCCAGATTAAACAAGTGAAAATGTTATATGAGTCGTATCCCAAGTTTTGTGATATTTCACTCTTAGATTTGTCAGAACCACAAGTGTTGGACTCAAGGTATTGACCAGCTCAAGATTAATTTCCAAAAAGCTGCTTTAGCCCTTACTATTGCAGAAAAGGGTTGGAAAAGGGGAAAAACTAAACCTGAATGTATACCAAAAAACCTCTCTTTAATTGTTTTCACAGACGTATTTAATTTTGGAATCCGCTGCGGGGAACCAAGGATATAATATCTGTTGTAATTTCGCATGCATAGAAACTAACAAAACTTACAAAAATATGCAAATACACAGTTTACTGACAAAGCTGATGTAATACTGTAATGGATCGGAATCATATGCAATACTACAAATCAGTGTCAGGGTGCCATTAGGGCCAGTGGCTTCCTTGTGGCTGTGATGGGGGACAGAGCAGGGCCTCACTGCCAAGTCCTTGTGGCAGTGCAACCCCCCTGACCTCGTGCACGGAGCTTGCACAAAAGACAGGGCTTGGAGCAGCATCTGATAAGCATCAAGAGCTACGCACACCCTCCCCCTCCTTCCCCGTCCCCATCCCTCCCTGCCACACCTCCCCCAGGAATATCGGTGCCTCGGAGTCGAGGTTCCGTTAGCTGCATCCTGCCTGTGTTTTCCTGAAAGCGACCACAGCCAACGCTCCACCAGGGTATAAACTGAGCCCTGCTGGAGAGCCATCTGGAGCTGGTTCTCTTTGGAGCAGCAGGTTGCGCAGTTGGAGACTCTCCTCTCGAGTCGGGACACCAGCCGAGTGTACCTCCCTGGGATTGAGTGATCCTTACCCCGGCGTTGGTAAGCGAACCCCTTGGTATCACTAGGTGAGAGATTCTCCCTTTTATCAGTGAGCTCTGCACATTTTGGGTCATTCTTCCTTAGAATAGATTCCTCAGTGTTCAGAAATTTGTTGTGCAGTAATAATTCCCAACTGGCATCAAAACCTGTACAGTCAGAGTGCCAGGCAAATTTGTTTGCACTAAATCCATGTTTTCTGATAGCTGCTGTTGTCTGTTTTGTGGGTGCCTCCACAGCAGTCCTGTCCCATCACGCTTCAGTCAGAAGGAGGGCAGCCAGAGGGCAATCTGTGCCCCTAGCTGTGGACAACAGGCACATCCATGGGGATGGGGACAGGACAAGCACGGAGCAGGACATCAGGACATAAATTACATGCAGACGTAATTTATCCTCTCCCTTTAAGTAATGTCTTCCCTGATATACCAAAGTTCATGACTTTTCTACCTGCATTCTTAAATGTCATCCCACATCTAGATGTTTCAAGAGGCTTCACCAATTTTCTTTAAATGATGATTCAGTCCTCCCTAATACTGGCAGTGCCTTTCAATTTTGCCAGCCTAAAGTTTTGATGCACACCTGCCTACTTCTTACCTCTAGGTCACTGGTAAATTAAGTGGGACCAGTCTCAGACTGATGACTAAAGAATACAAACAGGAGTCCTTCTCCAGTCTAATTGACCACTTTTAATATAAACTATTATGTTTTCTTCAGCCAGCTTTTTAGTGACTTACTATTCTTACTATTAATGTTCATCATCCTTAAGCAGTAATTTCCTGTGAGAAACCATATCTAATGTTTGGGGTGTTGCTTTTCAGTTTTATGTGTCTGTTTGGTTGTTTGTTTGGTTGTTTTTTTGTTTCTTCAGTTTTAAATCTACATGTACTAAATCCATGGCATCACCTTATCTAAGACATCAGTGTTTAAAAAAACACAGGTATGAGATTAGGCTGACATCTTTGATAAAACCATGTGGGTAATTTACTCACTTTCCTTTGTCTCTGTGTCCTTAATTAGTCTCTCTTTCAAGAACTGTTATAATACTTTACAAAGCATTTAAGTCAAATTTAGAGTCCTGTAATTGCAGGGATCACCTTTATTTTCTCTTTTCGTGTAGCCCATTATGTTTGCCGTTCTTCAGGCATAGTATCTTTGAATTTACAGGTTCATTAAAAATCCCTCCTACTGAATTTCCATTAGTTATGCATAGCTATTATAACCCCATCCTCTAGTGCCTCAGATTACTTTATGCTTCAACATTGTTCAGGGTTTGTCTTTTAAGAAAATATTCTTTAAATTGTATGTCTAGCACTGCTGTTAGAGCAGAGGAAAGGTGGGGAGGGAGCCACCTTACTAAGCAGGGCAAAAACATCTTTGCCAACAGTCTTGCCACAGTGGCGAGGCTGGGTTAGAAGAGCATCAAAGGAGGAAGGTGAGGAACCATCAAGTAAAGAATTGATGGGTTGCATGGGGAAGTGAAGGGTGGACTGTGATGTAGATGAGGGGAACTGTGCAATCAGCAAAACGTGGCTGAAAGGGGCTCATTTCCAGCACTTGCACATTAAAAAGTGGAAAGGAATGCATGATGGAGAAGCTTCAAATATCTGTGAAATTGAGTGCTTCTTTAAATCCCTACAGTTACGTGGGGGAAGACCCCAAGGTCCAGGCGGACATCAGGTTGTATATGTTGCATCAATGGTAAAGAAAGTCAGTAGCCTCCTGGTCTGCATTAACAGAGCATTGCCAGCAGTTCAGGGAATATGATCCTCTCTGCTCAGCCCCAGTGAGACACAATTGGAGTGAGGACCTGAAGGATATCAAGAAAGCGGAGCATCTGACATACAAGGAGAGGTTGAGAAGCTGGGACTGTTTGGCAGCTTAGGAGGATCTTATCAAAGTATATGAATACCTAATGGAGGGAATAACATGGCCAGATTCTACTCAGTGGTGTCCAGTGACAGGACAATAATCAATGGACGCAAACTGAAACACAGGAAACTCCTGTTAAACATAAGAAAAAGACTTTTTTACTGCAAGGGTGGTAAAACAATGGAACAAATTCCTAAAGAAATCACAGAGCTTCCATTCCTGAAGTTATTCAAAACCCTACTGCACACAGCCCTGAGCAACCTGCTCTAGCTGACCCTGCTTTGTGTACTGGGTTGGACTAGATGACCTCTAGAGGTCTCCTCATGAGCAACCTGCTCTAGCTGACCCTGCTTTGTGTACTGGGTTGGACTAGATGACCTCTAGAGGTCTCCTCAACCTCAACTACATTTAAAAAAAAAAAAAAAAAGATTCTGTGATCTTTTATTAAACTGGTATGTTTGGGGAAAATCTGACAAGCTTTCAGGCACAAAAGCCCTCTTAAACCATCAATGCTATAGCAAAATGTCACATAAAACACAGGACTATTTTATAAGTAAGGCACCATACAAATAGCCATAAATTTGCAAATGTCAACAACAATTATCCATTTGCAAAGAAAGTATAATGAAAACAAAATTTTAATTCACTCAGAAAGTACTGTAAATAGACAATGAATTTGTAAATGTTATTTGAAAAGCCATCCACAACTGCAAACAAAAAATATTAAATCTAAACCAACAGATGATTCTCTTCTAACTTTCTCCTTTTTTCTCTTTTTATTTTATTTGGTTTCTATTCATATTTAAACATACGGTTCCAGTGTGAAAGTGACATTTCTATAATTTGAGACACAAAGGAACAGGGCTTTTTCTGGTCTTTTCTGAGACCAATCTAAGCTTCTGAGACATGGCTGTTATGTGTAGTCTGCATTGGATGGGTGATGCAGAGCTGTAAGAAGAATCTCAGACTTCCTCAAATACTTCAGACCCCATTTAGTAAACAGTCAAGGCTCTGGCTGTTTGAATTAACTTTGAATTGACATTGGACTGGTCTTCACTTGCAGAAGCAGAAATCTCCAGACCCTAGTCAAGGCAATGCAGGTATTTGTACAGGCTTTAAAAATATCCACTACCTGGACCTCTGTAAGGCTGTATCAAGCCCTGTCTTTTCCCTGTAAGATCAGCTAAATCAGGTAGGTATTTATTTGCCTTCACCTCCACAACCTCTGTTTCCAGTCCCTCTTTGAGGTGAAAATCCAGCTCTGAGCAGTTGTGGCTAGATCCATAAAAGAGACTTTTGCAAGCAAGTGTTGCCTAACTTTAATTTCAGGAGAGCCAGCCTCAAAACTCCTAAGAATGGCAGCTGAGTTGCCTTTAAAACCAGAGTCCTGTAAAGCTCACAGACACTTCTCTTTACTGTGCTCTGGTTCAAGCTGCCAAGTATCTCACACTGTAAACCTACGTCGCTTGAAGATCAAAAAGAACCTCTATCTTAGCAGAGGGATTTTGTTGTGGTTCACGCACTCCAAGTGTGCTGAACAGAGAGTGCATAGGAGAGTATAGCAAGAGGAGGCCTGCCTCTGCTTGAGGGCCTTGTCTTACAGATATCTCTGTTCTGGTCCACGCTTGCAGATTTTAGGCTATTCTGAACTAGATGGCGCTCAAAGTCCTGCCTTGCAACAAATCATCCTTCCCATTGGGCTATACAGAAT
>NW_010415743.1:10625-36173 GCF_000710305.1 Buceros rhinoceros silvestris | reverse complement strand
AATCTTTCCTCCCTAGAGTGTTCCCTTTGGGTAAATGAATGAAAGAATCACCAATGATAACATGAATGTGCATGGCTGTGATTTTCTTGCTCTTTTCTTCCCTTCCCTTGGAAAAGAAACCTTATGGATGATATTCTAAAGTAGCCAGACTTCTTCAGGCTAGTATTTAACTTTTGAAGCAAAGGGATCGTGATTACAACCCTGTTGTAATTAACTGGACTGATTTTACATATGCTTCCGGTGAACTGAGCACTGCAAAGAAAATGTAAAGCTATGAGTTCTGATATCCTTGTCAAATCCTTCTAGGATTAATTAAATATTGTCTGCTCTTCCTGCTTGGTCTATCAATAATGGCTCTTGAATAAATTATATGAAGATTGTGTAAAACTTTAGGTACTCTTTAGAGGAAAAATATGTATATATAAGATCATACTAGTGTTACAAGCTTGTCTTCTGCTCCTTGATGTGCATGTGTTAATTCTATTAGTGAGGGGAATCATGTACTTACATTTAGGAGAGAAAAGTTCCTTCTTGCATTCATCATAATAAAAATAACCTGACACGTTCAGATCTCTTTCTGGAGAGCTCTGTCTTGCAGTGCTTTCAGTAGATAAAAACATAGAGTCATACCAAGGGTATATCAGTGCAAGTACATCTTATCACTCTGAAACACAAGTAACTCATGTATAATTGAAGAAATAATGAATTCCTAGAAGTACCTTATTAGTATCAATTTCTGAAAATACTCTTATTTAAAAGAATCTTGTCCATAGTTTTAAAGTACTACAGATTTAAAAGAGCCAGAGTTGGCATGAAAAAAGAAGGTGCAGAGCCTGTAGGTATTGTAAAGGTGAAAGAAAATTCATTAAAATTAAAGAACCATAAAGTGCTTTCTAGATAAGTGTTTAACACTTGAAAGAAACATCTTGGTAACCAGGAAGACAATTTTGCAGATGGGAAAACAACACAAAGATTTAAAATAACCTCTTCAGGATAGTACAGTTCTTGAGTCCCAGTCTTGAGCTAATTCACACTGGATGTGTTAAGAGAATATCCCAATCGGGCATCTGCATCTTGCTCAAAGAGCCATGACAACACAACTCCAGCATCTGTGTGGCTGTTCAAAAATCTTTTGGACTTTAAAGAAACTTTGATCTCTTTAAGGCATATGAGTGAAGTGAAAGATCCCCAGTGATCCAACAATTGCTGTCAGCAATGGGGAAGCCAATTAAAATAGCTTAAATGCAGTGTGAAACTGCCAGTAGTCATTAATGCAACAAGTAGGTAGGTTCAGAATGTGAATGGCAGTAAAGTCTACAAGAGTGATATTAAGGGTTGGTGGTTTGTGTTGTTTTGTTTTGTTTTGTTTTTCTGGTAGCTATGGGAAATCTTCTTCATGCATGCATTGATGAACAAATACAGTTTTAGAACAACCTGGGAATACAGAGCTAGATTAGTTTAATATTTATTGGATCAGCTGAAAAGTGAGTGAGTGTTGTGCCTTGGTGTATGACATGCCTACAAGAGTAGGGCTTCTGGGTTTCACCTACTGCTGCCCTGCATGTTGAGATATCATTTTGACAAGCTAGAGCAGCCTCGGCAGAGAAGAATGATAAGAGAAAAACACCACAGAGATAGTGGTTAGGATCCCCTCCTGGAAGGTAGAAATGCCTGTTCCACCTCATGTGATGAGAGGATCTGACTTCGTGTTTCCAGCCTCTGAATGAATACAGCCCTAACCAGGAGCGTACAGAGTGTAACTTAAAATCTGTGCATGTTTCCTACCTTATATTGCAACTATGATTCACAAGAATATTTAATGCTGAAACATACTAAGTAAACAGTTTAAGATACTATGGGAGAGGACAATTAAATAAATTTTTAAAAATATATGGATGTAGCTTTCCAAGATCTCTTTGTCTTCACGTTACTCATAAGGAGACTGAAACAAAATCAATAACGAGATAGGTGGTGATATCCTTCCTTTTCCTCTTAAATCCTATAGCCCACTATTAGGGTACTTGTTCAGTTTGCACATTTAAACCATCTTTCCTTCTCCCAGGAAAGTGCTCTTTCCTACAGGGTTCATAAGAGAAGGCATAATGACCATCAGTTCCTTTCCTGCGTAGGGTGCTATATTACAAACCAAACCTACTACAAAGTAAACATAGTTTATTCTGGGAAATGCAAAATGTGACTGTTTTAGCATCTCTTAGATGTAAAATGATGTAGGTGTTTTAGCATCTCTTATTCTTTATTTGCTTCAGCTTCCATTTAAATTAAGGTATTTAAGGATTTTAGGTCAAATTTGGGGCTAGCTTATCTTGACTCACACCCACAAAACCAAAGTGACAAAATGTCCTTCTTCCACAGCAACAGCAAAACCCCTTACTGTATCCCTACACTGTTAGAGGAAATTCAGAGGGGTTGTTTAGTGGAGGCTGCTGGACTGAGACAGGTTGTGGGGATGTCCCCAGCGTTATCAAGTGCCATAGGCCCAGAAGCTGTGTTCTCCCCTAGGTTTACTCACAAAGCAATGCTACTGATCTGTGGTGATTCTGTCCAAAAATAGTCACCTCTTTTCTCTAGGAGACCATTTTCTAGTGTTGGTGGAGGTTATATCATTCTCAGAAGTTGTGTTTCACATTTAATTTGCAAGATTTAATGCAGGCGTAGGCCAGCAAGTATGCAAGTGTCTCTAAGTCTCAACCTTTTATCCGACCAGGACAGCAGGAGCTTTGTGTTTCTCACAGGTGATATAAGTAAAACTGTATTCTGGGGTAACTCCAAAATACAATACTCCAAGGAGAATAGGAGCCAGCTGAAATTCCTGTTGAGTATTTTGATATCTTGTTCTGACTTCTTTAGCTTAAATCCTGTTTAACTATCAGCATCTGCCACTGACATTTCCACAAGGATGGTGCAGATGGAGCAGTGACTCAGATTGCTGGCTCTGCAGTTATGCATAGCTGAAACTGTTGCTCATGAATATTATCAGCAGAGCTGCAGGAGAGGTCCATGCGTGTGATCAAAGCCTGAAATATGTGGATTTTAGACCTTCCACTTGTATTGTTTTCGTAGAAGAAATTGTATCTATCTGGTTATACATAGAACTCCAAAACTACACAAATTCTTTGTCTTCAGATGCTTTTGTAATTGCAAATTTCTCTGCTCTGTATTGGTAAACAATTACTTAATTCTGAAAGAAAATATTACTTGAACCAAAAAATTATTGTTTAATGTCAGAATTTTAATCTAGGTCACAAATTACGTAATTTCTTGGTGTTCTTCCCATAGCCCAAAGACAGGTGGGGTGGGGAGAAGCAAAACAAGGTAAATCTGTTAGCTAAAATTTCTTGTCATTTGGCTCACATCACTGTTTATTGTCCATTTTGCCTAGTGAAACACAGAATAAACAAGAAAGTAGTTTCACTGAGCTTCGTGATAACGGTTTCAGTTGTGAAATATAATTTCTTCTGTGATTCCTTGGTCAAAGGGTAGTTTGAGACTGTCTTCTTGATTTTTCATTTACAGTGAGAGGTGTGGGGCTTTTTTCCTGTTTCCTTTAACATTTTATACGCATAGATTTCTTGAGAAAACTACTAAGTTAGTAGATTTAATCAATTACATTTTCAGCTCATTAGAAGAACTGACAATGAACCCAATTCTTTATAGAACGGGATGATATATACAGCAGAAAATAAGGTTGCTTCCAAATGGACTCTGCTGTTGCCTAGGGCAGACCACGGTTTATTAAATGTTATTTACATGTTCAGCAGTAATGTCTTACACTGTTCAGACAACAAGTAAATACCATTTCACAAACTTCATTCAGAAAATATGCCTTGGTACACAGAGCTTGCACTTGTACCCTATAGAACATAGTTCAGCTCAGGAACAAACACTGCTCAGGAGTGGTGAAAATTCATGCCTGCCCTTCAGTTTTGACAGTGCTGATGAAGGTGCAATTATTTGTTAGTTATGCTGGGTTTTGTTTCTAAAGAAGAGAGGCAGATCTCATTTTTCATACTTTCATAGTACACAGGACATTAAATAGCCACTATTGGAGCAAGCTGGAATTAATTAGTTATCACAAATTAGAGGTTTCTCTAATGGTGGCAGACATTACTGAATGGGACACATTTTTGGCAGGAAGAAAGGTGGTTAGTTTTGCTTGGGGTATGGCTCCCAGCTATGGGATTTCACAGACAGCAGCTTTCACCTATTCCTCTACACATGGAATTAGGTTTTAGGATGAAGTAGATTCCTAGGGAACAATAGTGGGAATGTGAGATTTCTTGAAGCACTGAAAATTCGTGAGCATTTTATGTCTGGATTTGTTCCAGTTCCAGTGTCCCTTAGCATATTGCTAGGTACCATTTTGCTGCTTCTCCCATGAGATGAAAATCATCAGTTTCAGAATCCTTTGAATTTATTTATGAGAAAGATGGAAAAAAGAGATAGATAATTACAGCATCGAATCTGTGACCAAGATCTGGGATGAAGCCCTTGGAAAACCATACAAATATTTCAGCAAGGTTGCTCTACAAACATGACATTGTAAATACTGCTAAGCATACCAGCAGCAGAAAAATGTGGCACCGAGTCTGTTCATCAGTACTGTTGCGATTCATTGCACTTTGATCACAAGCATTTGTAATTTGATAAAGTGGAAAATGAGAAACATAACCACCATTCTCAGGGTTCTGCTCAGAAAATATGTTTGTCTTACTGAATGATTTTTAAAGGAACTCAACACAAACTTCAGAAAGAATAGATGCCAGAATGCATTTGATCAACATAATTTTCAGCGTGGATATGAAAGTTAATGTGGAAACTGGTTAATTTTTACAAGGCCAGAGAAAACAAAGCGTCAGCCATCTTTATTCGATTTCTTCTTATTTGTTTTTTGCCACCAGGTGTCAGTGTAAGTGCACAGACACCCTGGAGATCTGTGAGAAGTCTCCTGAAGAGATGCCTGAGCAATAATGATACTGTTTCATGGCAGTTCTCATGCTCCGAAAATGTTTGTTTTTTTCCTTCCACTGTTGAAAAAAAATGATGGCATTGCTTAACCACCTCAATAGCCCTTTGAGCTGTGTAGTCTACATCACTTTTCTCTCCTGTAGATATTCTAGAATCAACTGCTCTAAGTGCCCTAGCATCTCCACTCTTCATCTTCTCTGCCCCACGGTTGATCACAGTGCCAGAGTATCTCCCTTCAACCTCTAACCGGAAGATGTGAAAACTCTGAGGAACAAGGCAGAAAGGACAGATAATTGTCAAATGCATATGTGGAAATTACAGCTCAAAGACTTCAGATCACAGATAACTATCCTGTTTTTAAAGTCATAGTCCACGTGCCCTTTCTAACTGTTGATAACACCTAGCAACTATATCCCCAAATCTCCTTTATGAGAAGTGGATCTTGCATTTGTGATGCAAAGAGCACCCTCAGCACCGCCTTGCTAAAGGCAGTATCATGTGTTGAACTTCAACTGTTCTTTATTAATATATTAATAAGATTTCTTACGGCTTCCCTTCAAACAGTAGGGCTGAAGATATTTTTTTTCAGACTTCTCAAAATTATTGCAACTGCAGTGCTCTGACTAGTAAGACTAGTAATTTTTTAGCAGATTTAATGTTGTTTTATTCTAGTCTTTGCACAGAGGTCACTGGTAGCCTTTACTCCACTGTGATAGGGATGAACCTCAGCTTAAGATATTTAGTCCTGTTTAATGTAAAAATATGTTTGGTGCTTTTAAGAAGAGGAGAGACTAGAATGAGTATTAAGACAAAGATAACATTTTCATGACTATCACAGAACCTTCCTCCTTTTGGTGAAAAGCAAGCTCTCCTTAGTGAGAGAAGCCATTCTTGTTACGTGGGAAATACAGAGTACTATGATCTGAGTATAAAGTTGTGTTTCACTACTGCACCAATAAATCTTGCACAGGAGAGGAATGGGAGCAGGGAAGGAAAGAGCTCTGCAAATGTCTTAGCCATAAAAAGTGATCAGGCTTCTCAGCTACCAATAGCTTTTTTTTTCCCCCCCACAATTTTGGGGAGGGACAATCTGCAGTAAATTTTTGCCATGTTCAAGAAGGTGTCAATTGAAATATCTGGATTCAGACTGCTTTGAAAATAAAAGACTGGGCAATTCCTGCTCGAATCTGAAGTAAAGAGTTCAGTGTTGAGATACCCTTGGTATTGAAAGTGACATTGGAAACTTAATCATCTACTTGCAATTTGAAAGCCATGGTGACTGAGATCATCCAATACACTCAGAGCTGATGAAAGGTGGATAATAGTTTGCTGCCTTATCACCCTCACAGAATAACAGAGACATGATATAGAAGTTATGATCTTATTTTTGATTGTCTTGTTTACTGACACAATGGTAGAGTTGCCTTGAGATTCTGGCCTCAACAGTAACGACAGAAAGTCAGGCAGGCTTTCACCATGGACTTGGCAGCACCATTTTGATATAGTGGAGTAAGGATTGATTTGGTTGAGTGTTATTCTTCCCACAATCAAAGATCTTGAATTTGTCTGAAGAAGTACTCCATCTCTTTATGGATAAATTCTCCTCTAAGGAAAGCTTAATGTAATTTGTACGCTACATGCATCAGAAAAATCAGACTTAGAGGAACTCTAGGGAAGTCCCACATTCAAGACAGTGACAGACAATCACAAAAGAGTACTGAAAGGCATCACAGCTTTTGATGACTGTGTCTTGATGGAGGAATATCTAGGAAAATGAGTAGGATGAGAAGGTAAGATCTTCATGACCAGTGTCACACATTTATTGCTTTGGGATTCTTGGTAATGGCCAGACTGGGAAAGATCAGACCCAACAACACCCAAACTATCAGGGGTGGGGGTGGTGCTAGTGTACAAATCTAGGATAATAAAGGAGAAGATTGAATGAGTCTAAATCTGGAGTAAAAGAGGTGAGAAAAGGAGCTTCAAGAGGTTGAGAATCAAGAAGTTAAACTGCTCATTCCTCAGTGAGAGGAACAGGCTCTGTTGTTGGGTCCCATTTACATCTTAAACAGTGTTTGTCCTCTCCAACCAAGTTACAGTGTAGTTTTAGTGTGCCAGGTGAAGTGCTGTTGAGGTAAAAAAGTATCCCAATCAGTTTCTGAATAACACTGATGGCAACATTAGACATGTGGACCAACTCATGGAAATGGAACAAACATCTCTGAACTTTACATTAATCAAAATTAGTATTACCAATATTTTGGGGGGTTATGGAAATGCAGACCCATAGAAGAAAAGAATTTCAGTCCTTCCCTTTCCCACTCACAGATCCAACAAGAAGTTATTGAAGTTAGAGCAGGTCTAGAACTTGGTAGTGTAATGAAATCTAGGAACTCTCCACTCTTACAACATGTCATTTCACTCAATATTTTATGATAGCAATGTCAGAGTGATAGTGTCATCAATAAAGCTTCCAGCTTGTACTTAACAGTAACATGTCTAGTATTAGATCTAAAAAATAACTGGGAACAGAGCAACACGGCCTCGTATCAGCTCAGGTTGGTCTCCGATGATTCTCCTAGCAGATGTCATGATTCTTGTGGTGCTTTACCTGCTTGTCTCCCTGGTATCCTGTATTTATCATTGTTTACACTCTCTGCACCTTAGTGATTTCTAGATTGTTTTTTCTGCAGGGTGTTTTGACTTTTATAACTTCTCTTTGAATCTTTCACTTTGTTCCATCCAGCAGTTCAATAGATACAGCCCTGGAGCTGCAAAGTTTTGCATGACCTTCAGGGCATCTTTTCCTTTTTGCATTTTGACAAATGCGGATACCATGACAGAATTTTAAGGCTTAAAGATCCAGATTTCTGGAAATTATTGGCTTTTATTTTGCTGGGAGCCTTTGAGAACAATGAGAGTTGCCACTCCAGCGCTGTATGTTTCCACTCTCAAACCAACATGATCCAAGCTCTTAATCTAAAAACTGTAGGTTTTTAAAGTTCTGAAATATTCATATAACACTTTCATTCCGTTTATAAAATCCCTGCATCAAATTCTATATAAAACTGTCAGAAAATTCCTCCTTCCTTCCTGCCTTCCTTTCTTCCTTCCTTCTTTCCCTCCTTCCATAACCTATCTTGCATGTTTTATCCTGTTGTTTTTCAGGTTTGTGTGAACACAGAGTATTTGCCATATACTCCAGAAAGGCTGGGGTTTATTTCCTGCTTGAGCTTTGAGGATGAAGGAATGTCATCATGTTTAACTCTCTGTGAAACCCTTACACAGACCTGTCACCTTGTGAATGACTTGTCTTGCCTAAGAGCATTTGTTATCTTTTAGTATTAGCAGTGAGAACTGTTTGTAAGTCACCTGTTAATCAGTATCATCTCAGTGGATGAAGCTGTTTGTTGCAGTGCTGTTCTGTTAGCAAGATACAGAGTCATGGCTCATTTCTCCCACAACCTGATATCCCAGCAAATTGCAGATTTTTCTCAGGCAAACTGCTTGTGGATGGATTTTAGAGAATATTATTTGAATAGGTTTGATTTCTTGTTCTTAGGCAGACTTCTCAGTGCCAGGCCTTTGCTCAGTATCCGATGGTCGCAGTCAGCATCTCTCAGTCTTTGGCCCCATTCAACATAATATCTAGTTTCTCTCCCTTGAAAGGAAAAGATATAATTATTAAATTAATGTTAAACAAAACATAACAAAACAACACAAAACAATACAAAACAAACCAAAACAAAACCTAATATTCTACTGGTACCATATTGCAATCACTAGGGAACTCTTTTCAGGAACTGAGTTAATTTAGCATTGAATATGTGAGCAGTTTGATCCATCTTCTTTTGTAATGCAGTAGTGAGACTTGTCTGTATATAAAAGATTCTCTTCGCAGACATGGCCCAAGTTGTCAGTGAAGAACACATTTTTTTCTCAAGTATTTATTGAAGTTCTTGTTGGTGTGGTGAGCTGATTAATGCACAGCACCATATTCAGCCCCAGAAAGTAGTTGGAAAATGGAAGGATATTCCCTATATCACTTACAGACTTACTACAGTTGGGTAAGAGCAATACTGCTGTCATATTTACAGTGTTTGACTTGGAAGGATTTCTTGGGTCTGGAAGTGCAGCCTGGATATACAATATGCATCAGACAGAGACTTGCATCATCTCCTTCCAGACTAGTTTCCTCTGGAATGGAACTTCACCATGCAGGCAGAGAGGAAAGTAGAATGAGCAATCAGAGCTGCACAAGTAGCTTCGTTGAACATTTCCCCATTGTTTCAATGTAATATATCTTCATTGCACAGTTTGGGTTGGAAATTGTTTTGATGAAGTAAGTAGTACTTACATATTGCAGTCCTTCTTTTCCTTCTACATGGGCTTTGTTTGGTAAGGGTCTTATCAGGTCTTCTGGAAAAGATGAGTGAAAAACACAAACCTTTTGATTTGAAGGATCCTAAATCAAATTTGTCTCTACACTGTTCTGCTGGACATTTCAATGTTCACTCAACCAAGCTCACTCTGCCAACTGCTGGATTCAGCATGTGGAGATATGCCCTGTTGACCCCAGTAGATGCACCTCTTCAAGTGACTGTTAAAGCTGGCTACACACCACAACTTATTGATTCTAGGATTTACCTGGCAATGGCTCAGCTGCTCATTTAAAATAGGATTTGGTCCAGCACCCACAGATGTCAGTTTAAAGAACTCTCATTGATTTCAGTGGTTAGTGGATCCATCCCTTATTTTTTGGAATTATCTCTGCCCTGAGAACAGCACCAGCTGCTGAACAAAAGGGTGCCAAGTAGGACAAGTCACACTAGATTTTCCCACACAAAGGAAAAATGTCCTGTTATCAGGAAGAACCAGAGCAACACAAGAATCAAAAAACACGTTTCCTTTCTGCCTTTCGATTTTAAGCAACTTCATTGTTGTAAATTTCTATCATTGTGCCATATTGTGTCACCTCAATTTCCAATTGAATAAATGGTTTCTCTGAATGCAAGTGACTCTTTTAAAGGGCGACATCTAGAATATTTACATATATTAATCCTGACTGACAAATAGAATTGTACACAAATGATATTATACACATATAATAATTCATATTTACTTAAAGAACTACTGCCATTCTCAGGCAAACTGAAAGAAAATAATATTTTGCTAACCTCCCTATTAAACTATCTTGCATCCCCTTCCCATTGCCACTAATTACTTACGAATATGATCAAACAGAAGTTTTCTCCCCTTTTCTCTAATTGAAATTTTATTATAGGCAAACAGAAAGTGGGAAATTAAAAGTAATATATATGCATGTACAGAAGCACTGGAGATTAGTGCCTTGCTCTAAAGGAGCAGCTCTTTCTTGTATCAATCATCCTGTAACATTGCAGCTTAAGTTGAGGAAACCTCCATTACAGCAGCAGTTACGAAACCCCATCTCTTCCCTAAATAAAGCAGGGTATTGAGGTCACAAATGGAGAAAGGAGATTCTGGTTAACCTCAGCTGCACCTTTCCGCCATTCTTTGCTCATGGTTCTGACTACAAAAGAAGTCCTCTGTTCAATTTTAGCTGTGTCACTTAGGTGCAAGTTTCCCTTTCACCCTAAATCCTTTTGAGGCTTCCAGAAGCATCACAGCATCCCCAGAGCTGCTTGAAATTGTGTGAAGATCAGGCTGCCTCACCCCAAGAGCAGTGGATCCCAGTCACGGCTGTCAGGTGGTGCCTTATTCTGAAGTTTTTAATTTCCAGTGCTTGTGTGCAGCACTGAACACTGAGGAACAATTAAGCTGGAGATCTCCGTAGTGCTTTAGTCACTTAGTGTAGCTGTCCTCAGGACAGCACTGGTTAGGGTCCCATGGGGAGTAAAGAACAACAAAGAGCTGTATTTCTTTAGATCACCTTTTACATCCTACATAGTGCAATGCTATCTCTTATTTCCCAGCGATTACAAAGTGACTTTTTTACTGCTCCCAAAATGCATGAAGGCTTTAATGGGACAATGCCGTGTAAAGACTGTGTCTCTGAAGGATTTAATTTCTAACCTCTTAAGTGTTCTTAGGATCATCCTCTCATATGCTAACCAATATGTGCAGAATGACCTTTACCCATACTGTCAAATGTTTTCACACTCCAAACAAGGTATTAACACATCAGCTGACTTTTGGAATTGGTCCTTGTCCTCACTAACTCCCCTGTCATTTTTTGAAACTGCTTGGGAGATTACGAATTGACTTCAGCTAAAATCATATTATTGCTCAATTCTACCCTGCTGTGAAACCAAACATAAGATCACGTTGAATTGGACCTCCCAGTCCACACAGCAGTAACGTTGGGAGAGTGTTCCCATGAGATATTTCATCTTAGCGTTTTGAATCAAGAGTTCTGCTAATCTCAAAATATTCCAGGTAAACCAAGTCTCTTGAAAATTATAAAATATTTTGCCATGTAAAGAAAAATATTATCAGTCTCATTCTAATGTATCAGGAAATTAGTGCTTGCATACAGATTGATCAATGAAATGATTTGTGACAGCAGAATGTTTTCTGAAAAACCTTTTCCACTATATCATTTAGTGCTGAGTTATAGCCAGTCCAGAAGTGCTAATTCAGAATGTCTGTGATTGGCAGAGAATCACTATATAGAGCACTAGCCACTCACAAATTCATTCTGTTGTAGTAAATTCTTTATTTCTGCTGAATAGTGAGCAAAAACCACATGCAAACCTAACAAAGGCTATTTGGACATGCAAGGATCTGAGCATACAGAACTCACACAGCTAGTCTACATGATAAGCCCAAGTGCAGGACGGAGCCAGAGAAAGGGGCTTTTGTTTTTAATTGGAAAAAGCACTCCCAGGACATGCAGCTTGTTTCTGCAGCCATGAGAATAAGCACCACAATGACAGAAATACTACACCAGCTGATGCTTTATGGAGGTTAGAAGAACAAAGAGCCACCTTCTGTATGTGCATGCCTGCTAGCAGTGGATTCCTGTTTTAATTTTAGTTTGCTTTATTGCTGGCTGGTTAGAGCAGCAGGCGATACTAAAATTGTTATTAAATGCAATCTGTCTCTTTAATAACAGTTTCAAAATTAAAATCATAAAGTTGATTCATAAACCACAGAAATACATTCAGTAGTTGGAGTAGCCTTCTTTCCGGGGCATTGCTGAAATGGGCCAATTCAATGGACTTTACAGAAATACGCTGCAATTACTATTGTTGATGGGAGCAGGGAGCTTGTAATAACCAAGATGCGTGTATAACATGTACAATATAAATTTGAAAAAAGCTGCTAGCACCAGTGGGCAATGCTTCTTGTTCAGTGGGTTGAAAGGCAGTAGCTTGCTTTTACTGGTTGCTAGTTGTTAAGGAATCATCAGAAATGGTCAGGAGAGGCCTGGAATCTGTGCAGAGTGAGCAGCAGTCCCTCTTCCACCAGTGTATATCCAGAGGGCAATGAGTGAACTGGAGTGTATGTAAAAGGGAATTTGCATAAAATGTATCTATTTTAATAAATGACGATATAAGCCAACCTAGAGATATCCAGAAGTGTTCAAACATCTACTTTGCACTTTGTCATATACATCAGGGAGGCCCAGAAGTACATCTGGGTTTGCTTGTTTTTCTGCATTTGCCTATAGCATGTGCAAAGAGAAAGTGTCAGGCAGCTGTGGAGCAAACCTTCAGGAAACACACTTCTTGGAGCTTCTTTTCCTTAGATTCAGCCCAGACTGTGTATCTTTAGCCCTGCTGGTTGAGAACCTGTCATATGGGACAAGCTTATTTTATAAACAACCCATCCTTTTTCATCTTGTTAAGGAAACACGATACCCAGACCTCAGAAGAAGCCAGCAGCAGGCAAAACGTGAATAGCACTCTGTTATTCATAGCAAAGTTTGCAATTCCTCAGTGCCTTCCGAAACAGTCTCCCTCAGCTATTGATTCAGCAGCTCTGTTATTGGAAGTAGCTGATAGGGAGATGTTGGTGCCACTGTGTCCCTGTTGATGTTAGAAGAGTGGCAAACATGAAATAGGATGCAGTCTTCAGAACTTTTCTCTGCATTCAAATCTGGGTTTTCAAGCAGTTCATTTGAAAAGCCGTATGTTTAACACAAATCACCCTTGCTTTCCCATTCAAACTTCAGAGCTGTATATCAGCCAGCTGTTTAGCAATGCATCTTGGTCTTTCGGAGAGAAATATTCTCTCCAAATATTCCTAATATTCCATTTTACAGAAAGGAAATTGGAAGAAGCAAGGGGGTTGACCAAGGTCAAATAAATTACATCAATACTAACATATTAAATGTGCCTTTTTATTCCAAAACTGCATTCAGACTACCTCCTGGGAATGGTCCCTGGCTTATTCTAGTTCCTGAGTGGTCTGGAAACCCTTTGGGAGGAGCTGGCACAGTCAAAAATCATGTCAGGAAAGAGTCTAACAATTGGACAGTTAAACTATTTGATTTTTCACAGACATTTTCAAAATTGGCTGAAGTGACTCACAAATGTAAAAATAGTTTAAAAGAATTTTGGAGCTAATGAATGTATTAACATCATACATTGAACTTGTGCTGACCCAGGGCAGTAATTCCACAGGAACTTCCTATTAAATTTGCAGGCACAGACTCGGAAGAACATCTTCTGGCAGATACCTAGTGTTTGGACTTCAGCTAGGTCAAGGGTCAGGTTGCATCCCAAGCCCTCCAGCAAATCCTTGCCACTTTTACAGATGTGATATTGTCTTAGGTGGAGCCAGCATACAATGGCTTGTGTCTATGTTACGAGTCCAGAAACTTTATGGGCTTTCTGCTCAAATAGCCTGTAAAAGATGGTTGGGTCCACCTGAGTTATTTTTCCCAGATTTTAAGTTTCTTCTTCACCAAACATCAAAGTTTTCATCAAAGTTTTCTATTATTTCCATTTCCACTTAGTCCCTGATCAGAGTTGTTTCAAGAAAACACTAAAAACAAGAAGAAAAATTATCTCCGGCACACTGTATAACTGAATAGAAAAGATACGTAAAGAAATCAACTTTTGAAATGAGCTATTCAGATCTAATCACTCCTTCCTTCCTTCCTTCCTTCCTTCCTTCCATTCTCTACTTTCTTCCTTTCTCTTCAGATCTAATCACTCCTTCCTTCCTTCCTTCCTTCCTTCCTTCCATTCCTTCCTTCCTTCCTTCCTTCCTTCCTTCCTTCCATTCCTTCCTTCCTTCCTTCCCTTCTTTCCTTCCTTTTCTTTCTTCTTTCTTTCTTTCTCTCTCTCTTTCTTTCTTTCTTTCTTTCTTTCTTTCTTTCTTTCTTTTCCCCCTACAAAAATATTTCTGGTCTCTGGATAGCTGTATATATAATCGAAAGCATTATTTTCTAAGTGCCCCCTGTTCTACAAGCAAGCAATAAAACTACTTACATATAAATAGCATTCTAGTATTAGGGGCAGGCAAATACTGAAGGTAGTGGTGGCTGTTTTAAGGATCATAAAGATTTGCAACCATTGTATTTCTTCTGCCACAGTGTTTCTTTTTTTTCCTCTTTTTTAAAAATTTTTTTCAAAATTTTTTTCTTCCTCTCATTCCCCTACCCCGGAGAATGCATCTCTTATTTCCTGAGACACTCATACCTAATTAAAAGAAAAAAAAAAATCTCATTTCTTCTCTGTCTGGATGGCCTGTATTCTCCTCACACAGGATCATCTTGATGCACAAAGTGAGCCATTTTCAGGTTGTTTGCACCAATCCTGTTATTTAGTCATTTGTGCCTGTATCTTTTGTACATACTGTTTTGTGTTCACAGTCTCTCATTACAGCCATTTCTTGCAATTACGTTCTTTGCTTTAGTATCAGAAGATTGCAGACTTCTCACTACACTCGTAGTGCACACAAGATTTGTGTGTTTGTGTGTTGCCGTTTACTCCATTTGTTTCTATAACAGTCTTTGAAAGGAGAACAAGGCATCTGGAATGTTAACACCACACAGAGCTTGCAGAACAAACTAGTCTTTTAAGCTTTCTTTTGAATTGTGCAGTGTTTCAAGCATCTGATCATCCCTACCTTCCTTTAGCAATTTGTCCTGGTCAGGAGAGAACTGATATAAACAAGTGACTCTGTGGGCAATTTGGGAAGTTGAAGATGAGGTAAAATATTACTCCACTTCTCTTATAAGACTCAGACACACCAGTACAGTTCTGCTCCTCTGGACTAGCAGAGAATGATAACACTTTCTCGTTCTTAGGAAGAAAACCTTAGATTCAACAGGACATATGATGGCCAAAAAATGAAAAGGAGAAAGGAAAGGTAGTCTAGTTTGATTCACCAAAGCATACTTGGCCAAAAACAGATTTTGTTTTCAGAAGGAAGTTATTTGCTGAGGGATGTATTAGTGTTTTGGGACACTGATATCACTTGAGGATACTACAATTTCTTAGGAAAAAATAGGTCTGATTCTTGGCCAGTTTTGACATGTATAATTATCAACACAGTCACAGAAATTTAAGTGAGCTAGACATGAGACCCATCTGTTTTAACTGAACAGTGAAGAACAGGTAGTTCAGGCATTAACCTTATCTGAGCCTTTCCAGTGGCCGTATTGACATATACAAATTTTATTATGTTAAAAAAAATCGATAAAATGAAAGCACTCCAGAGCTGATGATTTCAAAGGAAAATTAATGTAGTCACTGCAGTGCTGTCATCCTGAGTCTACCAGCAGCCAAGATGCCATGGCCCCAGCATCTGTCCTTCTCCTTGACCCTGTATTCTCCTTCATGTGCTAATTCTGTTTGGCACTTGCAGTGAGATGTCATCGTTTATTACTGAACTGCTGATGATTTTTATTTGGTGTAGTGTCTGACTGAAGGAATGAAATAAGTTGGTAGAAAAGGAAGTCATGGGGATAACAGCAAGGAGGAAAGAGAGAATAAAAGACATGAAAAGAGATGAATAACATCAGAGAACACAGTAACCTTGCTAGTCTCAACTCAGTCCATGAATTTCTATGATCTGTGTTCTTCAAGCAAACAGACTGAAGAATCAAGAAGGTTTTTTCTAGACTTGAGATCAGTTAATCATAGTTTTTTCCAAGTAAAACCTAATAGGTCAATAAGATGCCAGAAAATCACTGATAACAGCCAACAGCTGAACAACAGTTTAAATTCTGTATTTTACCCTCTTTCTCTTCTACACCACCCCCACTCAGCTTCTATTCACATTGGAAGAGAAAGGGTAATTTTTAATCTTAGCCATACAGCCATGCCTTTTCCATAGAAAGACCTGCAACTGCTCAGTTAAAAAGCAGGCTGGACTTTCTATCTGATCATCTTTAATATCTGTGATTAAATTAAAGCTGACTATTCTCATTCACAGTTTTCTTTAGAACATTTCACAATGGTTTTCAGTTTTATTTCCTTTTTTTGTTGTTGTTGATGTTTCTTTTCCTCAGACACTTTTTGAAACTTTAATCCCCAACTGCTATTAAAGGCAGACAAGACTGCAGCTGATCTAAGTGACATAGGAAGTTAGTAGAAAGCAGTATTGAAATAAGAAGGAATTTTTGGAATAAAAGTATCAGGTGTAATTTAAATTACAAGACATTTTAGTGGAAACTGTTGTGGTTTAACTCCAGTCAGCAACTAACCCCCACCCAGCTGCTCACTCAGTCCGCACCACAGAATGTGGGAGAGAATCAGAAGGGTAAAAGTGAGAAAAATTGTCAGTTTGATAGGTAAAACAAAAGCTACACATGCAAGAAAAGCAAAGCAAGGAATTATTTCACCACTTCCCATCAGCAGGCAGGTGTTCAGCAATCTCCAGAAAAGCCGTACTCCATCTTGTGTAGCAGTTACTCAGGAGGACAAACGCCATCACTCTGAACATCTCCCACGTTTTTCTTCTTCCTCCAGCTTTGTATTACTGAACATGAAGTCATATGGTGTGGACTATCCCTTTGGTCAGCTGGGGTCAGCTGTCCCCAGCTGTCCCAGCTAGTGTCCCCTCCCAACTTCTTGTGCATCCTCCAGCTGCTCAGTGGTGCGGTGGGGTGAGAAGCAGAAAAGTCCTTGACTGTGTGCAAGCATCACTCAGCAATACCGAAAACATCCCTGAGTTGATTTATCAACACTGTGTGCAGCACAAGTCCAAAACAGCCCCGTACCAGCTACTATGAAGACAACAAACTCTATCCCAGTCAAGATAAATAGAACTGCGGGTTAAATGGCCTCAAGAAAAATACCTGATCCTGAAAATGAAACAGTCCAGAAGAGTTTCAGAGGGAATTCAGTAGGATGATGTAATAATAGCAGATATGCAGAGACAATGTCAACAATTTTTGTTACTCTTGAAAATCTATGCCGTCAACTAAAATTACCAGCTTGATGGAAGATAGGGCTTCTTTGGTGTTGCAACACGCTTTTATCCCATAACTTCATTGCCTTCAGTGACCCATCGAATGCAATTTAATCAGCAGAACAGAGAATCAGTCATTCTTTGGATGCACTTCAAGTCCCTATTATATATCCCAAAGCTGATCACACCCTCAAACTGAGTTGAGGATATCTTATGTTTCCAAATGCCCAGGTGAAAATATCTAACTCTAAGGAAATAGCCATGAAGGGTTCCTCATTCAGAGAAGGAGCACAGTAAAGTTTTGTCTGCCATTAACTAGAATAATTGAGTATCTGAGGCTATCCAGCAAGCCTTGGAAACAGTGGGGTTAAATTGTGTGAAGAGAACATATTTTCAGAGCAGAAGATGATATAGTTAATGATAAAAGCATGGCCCTGTACCCAAAAAATATTGCCAAGAGAGCCACATGCCAGAAAATGGGCTATCACAGGTGCTTCTTACAAGAAACTTATGAACAGACAACTTCATGCATAAAAAAAATAAGTTCATATTATTTTTTGATTGGCCACTGAAAGATAATTCCATCATTAGTCATGGCAGTAGCTTATTCTTTAAGTAATCTTATATACATAAGCAGATAATTATCTGTGAGTGGAAACATCAGAATCTAAGTTGACACCTACTGTGTTTTCTGTGCCTCATGCCTCACTTATGAAATCAATAGGCTTCATACCTGGTGAATTTTCATCATTCATTTTAAAATGTCTGCTTATGTTAGAAGGAAACCAGACATGTTAAAAATTAATTCATTCCATTTTGATTGCAATGGCCAGATTTGATTGTTAATTGCTCACTTCTGCAAAGCTTCCTTTTCTTTTTTGTATTTGATGGGATGGAAACAGAAATGATGGGGTTTTTTTCTTTTACAAGGGCTTTGTGTTATGTTTTAATATATTTCCTGAATAGTAATTTAACGTCAAAAGAAACATGATGTTTTAGCATCATTCATCATAACATACAAGACAAACGTGACAATAAGAAGAAAAAAATCACTAAAAATATGGCATTTTTTTCAACTAAGTTTGAACAAATATAAGGAAGGAATCAGCCTTTAGCACTGCTTCTGGCAGTATATTTTGTGATTAAACAAAAAATTCTGATCTCAAGAAAAAACAAAAAATAAATTTAAGGGATCAAAATCCTAAAAATAAACACAGAAGTGCAATTTCCTAAAGCAAGTATTTATTATTTACTCACTATTCCCTGTCAGAAAAGTGTGAAAAAGCCACCAATTTATTTATTTTATTTATGGGAGCAATTTTATAAAGATGACTAGTTCTCTCAATAAAAGTAATCTGTTCCAGGCTTCTGGACTGTAAAAATACGTGGTGACTACAAACACTTTTGTAGCTTCCAGGCAAAGACAAGCATAGTTTGTTTTGTGTATGTCACATGACACATTCTCCCTTATTTCGGGCTTTGAATGATGTTGGGAAAGCAGCTTGATTATAATCAGTGTAGGAACTTCCTTGGGTCGCTTGTTTCTAAACAAAGTTTCAGAAGTGATTAAGAACATCTCTAACAGATTACTAAGTCGTGTCAAAAGGGATGCTCAACGTTTTTTAAATGCCTGCTCAACCTTTCGCAGATGTACAGGTGACTAGTATTGTGGAACGGATCAGGTTCAACATTAGAAATCGCTATTTGGTTTTGAAACCTCTGTTCAGATACTTTTGCTTTCTTCCAGTCCTCAGAAAATTCTCCTGCTTGCCAAACCTACAAAGAGAGTCCAGAAAGCCCTTTCCATGACATTGGCCAAGTCCCTTAGCAATCATGGGTGCAACTCTTCAGGTACCATGAACTTCAGTATTTCCAGTTTGTTTAAATGTCCCATAACCTGAGGATAAATCCTCCTTGCTCCAGACTTTTCCACTTGTCTGAGGGACATGGCATTCCGTTTGTTTAAATGTCCCATAACCTGAGGATAAATCCTCCTTGCTCCAGACTTTTCCACTTGTCTGAGGGACATGGCGTTCCTGAGGCAACTCTTACCAAAGAGAAAGCATTGAGCACACCGGATTTTTCTGTGTCCTTTGCCACCAGGTCTCCTGCCCTATTCAGCAGCAGGCATATATTCCTTCTTTTTTGCTTTGTTGCTGAAATACCTATAGAAGCCCTACTTGTTGCCCTTCAAATCCCTCACCAGATTAAACTCCAGGTCAGCTTTGGTTTGCCTAACCCCATCCATGCACACTTGAACAGCGTGTCTGTGAGAGACCTGGCCCTGCTTCTATCTCTTGAGTGTTTATGTTCAGGTTTAATCAGGAACATTTTGTTCATCCGTGACAGCCTTCTATCTATCACTCTGCTTGACTTCCTACTCATTGGCATGGACCCTTCTTAAGCTCAGAGGAGGTGTTCATTGAAGATCAACCAGCTATTCTGGACCCATCTTCCTTCTGGGACAATATCCTGTAGGAATCTTCCAGGCAGACACACCCGAACCGATCTGCTGTTCTGAAATCTATGCACTTCAGATGCCTCCTGGTTTGGCAAAAAATTGCTTGGGTTTAATTTATATCACCAAATAGGTTTAGACGGGCATCCTCGATCAAGGAAAGACTTTTTGTTTCTCAAGCAATTGTTCTATGCAATGACTTATAACAAAGGTATTCAAACCCATCCGAGAGCTACATAGGTATTCACCCAACTGTCCTTGTTTGCTGGCTTTTGCAAAGTATTTGGAAAAAAGCAACTTTCCTAAGTATCACGGTGAACTAGGTTGACCCTGGCTGGATGCCAGGTGCTTTCCAAGCTAACACCACTCCCCTCCTCAGGGGAACAGGAGAGAGAACATATAATAAAAGTCTCATGGGTCAAGGTAAGGAGAGGGAGATCACTCAGCAATTAATGTCATGGACAACGGACCCAAATCAGGGAATTAATTTAATTTGTTACCAATCAAGTCAGAGCAGAGTAACGAGAAATATAAACTAAATCTTAAAAAACTCCTTCCCCCCATCCCTCCATTCTTCCCAGGCTCAACTTTATTCCCAAATTCTCTACCTCCTCCCCCAGGGGTGCAGGGGGTGGGGAACAGGAGTTGTAGCCAGTTCATCACGCATTGTCTCTGCTGTTTCTTCCTCCTCAGGAGGGGGGCTCCTCACACTCCTCCCCTGCTCCAGCATGGGGTCCCTCCTATGGGAGACAGTCCTCCATGAACTTGTCCAATGTGAGTCCTTCCCATGGGCTTCATTAACTGCTCCGGCATGAGTCCTTTCTCCAGCATACACTTCTTCAGAACAGTACTGGTCCCCTACGGGGTCACAAGCCCTGCCAGCAAACCTGCTCCAGTGTGGGCTCCTCTCTGCAGATATCCACAGGCTCTGCCAGGACTCTGCTCCAGCATGGACTTCCCACAGGATCACGGCCTCCTTTGAGCACAACCACCTGCTCTGATGTCAGGTCCTTCACGGGCTGCAGGTGGATATCTTCTCCAATGTTAACCTCCGTGGACAGTCTGCCTCACCATGGTCTTCACCACAGGTTGCAAGGAAATCTCTGATTCAGTGCCTGGAGCACCTCCTCCCTCTCCATCTTCACTGGCCTTGGTGTCTGCAGGGTTGTTTCTCATATTCTCACTCTTCTCTGCCTCTGCTGTTCTTCTGTGAGGTTTTATTTTCTCCTTCTTAAATATGTTATTCCAGAGGTGCTACTATTGTTGCTGATTGGCACAGCCTTGGCCAGTAGTGAGTCAGTAGTGGCTGTCTTGGAGCCAGCTGGCATTGGCTTTATCAGATACAGAGGAATTTTCTAGCAGCTTCTCACAGAAGCCACTTCTGTAGCCCCCCTTGCAATGCAAACCCAATATATGCGGTTTCAGCACAAATCCCAAACATAGCAAGGTACAAGGTGTTATGAAGAGAATTGACTCTATCCCAGACAAAACCAGAACACTAAGTGACCAAAAGCAACAACCACAAAAAAATAGTGAAATCTTTGTGGAATAGACATGATCATAGAAAAATGATTGAACCCACTGTGTTTATTTTGAGAAATATATGAAGATGTTAGGCCCTAATATTCATCAGTAATGATGAATAGTGCTTATAGGTCTTCCCTTGACCTTGTTCTGGAAGAAGATAAACATCTCCTTTGCTGCCTATAACTGCCTATGCTTTTGTCCCTTGAAGCAGAAACCTATGAAGTTTCTTTAAGCTCGTTAACCGGTAATATTGTGCAATCACTCAGTTAAAAAATAATTTCAAATATAATTTAAACAGAAAAGTGATTGTATACATGTGTTGTATCAACAATGAATAATTTCTTTCCACAAATATTATATTTACTTTAAAGGCCTAATGACAGAAATTGATCTGAAAGTACATTTCAGAAAATGAAGCCCAATAGAAAGAAACTTAAGTAGACCCAGGATTATATTCTCAAATATTTTAAGACAAAAAGAAATCCAGACTCCTGCTTTCAAAAATTGCTGATGTAGAATATATCCAGTGATATTTTAGACCCCTGTACTGTGGCCACCTTTGGCTCCATGTACAGTCATGGGAAAGAAAGAGGCATTTCCTCAGTGCAATTCACTTGACCACTTTTAGACACTCAAAAATTCTCTACATCTCTTCCTTGACTATACAGGACATCTCTATCAAGTAGACAATTTGGGGAAAACTAACAGCTGCTTATAGTCTTGCTGTCTCTGTGCAAGTCAGAAGGGGTCTTGAACCCTATGACAGCTATCAGGAGGCCTTCAACTGGCATTTCCTTAGTAGTCCTTCACATGGATGTTCACTTATAACACCCTGACACCGACAGTGGTGTCTGCAGGAGAGTCTGGCAGAGGCTTAGATGGTCCTGCAGCTGAGGTTAGCCAAGACTAATCTGGGTCAAGGTTAATCCAACTACAGAGCCTCTTTGGCTACTGTGTGATATAGCAAGATCTATAGGCAGTTGGTTTCTCCAGTGTCACAGCACTGTACACATCTGCTTCATTATATAGCAGTATAAATTCCTCTCTTTGTTTACCAAAGTGTGTTTTGACATGCCAGAAGAGTCTTTGATTTATAACCCTCTTTCCACTGCTGGCTGAGTTTAATAACTGGCTGAATATACTCTTGATGTATCCAGAGGTTCTCACTGGGATTACTAGTGAGTGAGGAGGGAAAGGGACAGGAAAACAGGAATGATCCACCCTGCAGCCAGGATAGTTGAAAAGTTTTACTGGTTGCAGTCAACATCTGATGCTACTATATACCTGCACAGGCATGCATCCATGCACCAACTGCTGACTGCCTGCTTTGCGCCCGTGTTGAACCAAAGAGAGCTAACCAAGTTGCCTCAGCCCACAAAAGCAGGTTATGTCAGCTTGCCCACATTGTGAGCTTAGTGGTAGCCTAATGAGGTTGCATAGGTGCTGACTTGTCTTGGGCTGGAGTTGGCCTATGACCATCTGGATGAGGCATGTGACTGACCGCAAGAGCCCTTTCATAACGACTACCCGAACAGTCCCAGAGAAAAACTGCCTGAAAGAAGCATTTAGTCCTCGCTCTTGTTAACAACCCACCACACCAACACAACTGACCTAAATCCTGAAGACTGAAGGTTAATGTGCCTATCAAAATGCATTTTTGTTTGCACTTGCTGCTACAACTCAGGATGATTATGTTTATAAGGGCTATGACCTGTTGATACCACAGGTTAATGCTGAGTTGTGTGAATACATCTTCTCCCTCAGCCCTCATTTGCCACCCCGAAGCTGCACTGAGTTTTTGTTTGTTATTAAGGAAGGGGAGTGGGGAGTGGGGGGAGTGGGTGTGTGGGGAGGAAGGAAAGAAAAAAAACCCTTATGCAGTTCTTTAAGTGACTAATTATTTTGTATACTTTTGTTATTTCTCCTGTCATGCCTTTCCTGAAGCAAACTGCACATTCATTCATGTTTCCTTTACGTGGCTTTAGAGTCCCTGCAATTGTAGCTAGGACGTATATTTTCTTCTTTTTTCATAGTCCTGGGACCTGTTGTCCACTCACCACTTTGTCAAGTCTTGTATGCATATTTTCTTACTTTAAATGAGTCTACTTCATTTTAGGGAAGTAATTGATAACCTATTTGTCATTCACAAACTCAACTACTTTTTATTTAGTGTTTTGAGGAGTTTTATTCCATGAATCTATAAATCAAATTGTTCTTAGGGAATCTAATAAAATTGTTGGAATGTGAAGAAATTACCTAGATACCTTTAAATCAAGATGGAAAGCATTGCATTTTACAGTGTAGATACCAATGCTGGTATTTATTATATTTACTGGAGATGATTACATCTGCAGTAATCCCATTAGGTTGTATTTCCCTCTGGAGAAATGGGCACTTTAGGGTAATTTCTCTGACCTACTGTAAACGTGCATACAATGATTAGATGAATTGCACCTTAAAAGTTTCTGCTTCAGTCCATCAGCTCACTACATATGATAATTCCATCTTATTTCTGTGGATTTGTTAACTCTATCTTACTTTATACTCTTGTCCAGGTTAGTTTATATCTTGAAATGTTAACACAGTGATTATTTACCTCTCTGTGAAGTTTCCTTCACTTCTTTCTGTTTTCTTCATTAATCCAGCTCTCAAAGACAGGCACCAGTCTGCCAGGCAGGGCCTGAACCTCCCTAGGCTTCTCTGCAACAAAATTCCCAGAATGGGCACTAGAACTAAATGAAGTTTTACCCTTATTCGTTGTAATGTAATGGTGCTCAGAGCTAACAACACTGAACTCGGCCTGTCCTGCAGCAGGAAAGCCTTTTGGATTTAAAACCCCGCTTTCATATTTTAAAATTAACATATAATATCAAAGTTCATTACAGGTAACTTGAAGGCTTTCCAAAAAAGCTTAAACATAAACCAGATTATCGCCAGGACAAGTTCATATTTTCTCAGGACCTGTTCCTGTTTTAATGGAATATCTTTTACACCTTTTTTGCTGTTTCTTTCTATCAGCATTGGCAGTTGGAATGGAAATTTTACCTGCCTGCCTTAGATTCAGATCCTGTGTCTGATGCTGAAGCATCTTGGCAGTCCACTTAGGAAGCAAAGGAGCAGAGCAGCCAATGCAGCTGAGTGTGACTGTGTTGCTGCTGGTTTTCAGGGCTCATCCCCCATGTGCAAGCTAACCTGGCAGGTGTATTTCTTAAGGGAAAACTATTGTTAAGGCAGAATGATTTAGCTTTCAGTTTAAGCCAGCCTGAGCTTCCCAGTCGTTTGCTGTGAGGAATTCTTTTTCCAATTCCTCAGAGTGAATTTATAATCAAATGAATGTTTGGTTTCCCATTACTGCATGCTGAGAAGGAAGTCTACCATGGGAACAAATATCTGTGCTCAATTTCCATGTCCTTCAACTTAAAAAGGTAGGAGGAATAAAATTTTAACTTCTGCATTCTCAAAGAAAGAAGGAAAGGAGGAAAATGTGTCCTGAATTGGCGTATCTTACAAGACTGTAATGCACACTACAGTGAAGGAAAGAGAATTTTTTTTTTTCTGTAATGCAGGCACAGCAGAAGGCTGAATAATTATACATGGTACTAGACATGAAAAACTGTTTAAGTTCTTGCCATTAAGTGTTAAAGTGAACTGACAGGCTGCAGCTGAGCTCTGTATCTTGTGTTGTGCTTGTCTATAGAAGAACCACAGCAGAGCTTCCAAAATAAGAATGGCATTTGTCATCAGATCCCTTTACAAATATCGCACGAAAAAGTCTCCTGTCCAGAGCTTTCTGTGGGCAGAAAGGCAGACAGCAGAGGCCATGGGAGGGAGTACCCTTGTGAGTCCTCAGACTGCAGGATTTCATCAACACCCACCATAGAAAATATCCTGTGATGTTTTCAGGTCCTTTTTCTGAAGTCTAGTTAAGATGGGGTTCGATATTGCCACTGGTATTGGCTGACCAGCAAGTTGGTTTCAGTGTTCCCACTTGAAGATGGAAAGATACTTTTCAAAAAGGAACAACAAGGGACACTAAAATTATCCATATTGTATACATGGAAGTTTAATAAATACATGAAGGAAAAGAATGTTGAGACTGATTAAAACATTCTTTTTTGTGGATCTTCTTTTAAAAGAAGGTGAAAAATTCCCTGTCATACCTTTGTTTGGAATTCTTTCCCTTCTTTTATGACACTGAATATTTTCCTTTCTTCCCTGGTTTCAGC
>NW_010415743.1:8250-10519 GCF_000710305.1 Buceros rhinoceros silvestris | reverse complement strand
TTAACCCTAGGGAAGAGCTGAATGCTTTAGTGTATTCAAATTACAAACATAAATCAGGGTTGCTCTCTTGAAGACATCTTTTTCTCCAGATCAGAATCTTCATAGTCTCCACCAAACAGAATTATTTTACAAATATTAAATTGAACTTTGACTCATCATGCAGTGACTTGAACTCAGATGTAAATTAGAAAGTTGTATCAATCCTTCTTACTTAGGCTTCGTAAAAGCCTTTTTTGCTGATATCCTTCACACTGTTAAAGGATCACATCCTTTTATTCCAGAACTTGTAAATGTCTGTATTTGGTAATTTATGGCTTTATTCACAGGTTTTTTTCTGCCAACAAACCTTGTATATGCTGCAACATTATGCAGCTTGTTCCACGGACCTCTTAAATCAAACCCGAAGTGAAATCTGTCTCTTTCTTTCTGTGTTGCCTAACTTTTGTGAACAATAGAGACTCAATGTCTGTTGCAGTGAGGTGGGAATCAAGAAGGGTATGATTGATTATGAAAAGAAGAATCAATTTTTTATGTAATGCTTTAAGAGCTCTTGCTGTTACGCTGGAATATTTGTGTCCTTGCATAATAAACCTGGAAGTTATAAAGCTGAGGGAATGGTTATCACCTCATAAACAGGAAGCACCCTCAAGGTATCATCCAAGTAATGTAGGCAAAGCGATCACAAAAATCTGTGTTCCAGCTTTGCAGCAGTCCTACATCAGGTCTTTTATGGCATCATTATGTTAAATGTTTTTAATGCAGGAGTATTTCAGAATAATAGCAAACTATTTTCTATTTCATTGCAGTTTCATTCAGGTCCATTAATGTGTGCACTTGAAATAGAAACAGAGATTAAATGACCTGTCTAAGGTCACAGTGATCTACAGGGTTAGATGTGGGAACAGTGACAGAAAACACCTGACCTGTTATGCTGGTTTTGAATTGCTGTAGGACTTCATATACATCACGATAAGGTGACTTAAGGGTGTCATTAGAGCAAATGTGGACATCTATGTCTAAGCTGCTTACTGTATCTATTATATATACTCAATGCTGAAAGTATATAGGAAAGGAGAAAATTGGTTGTCTGTGTCCACCCAATGCAATAAATGTCAATACAGCTGCCAGACTATAGCTAATCTAAATCTAGTGTTTATATATTATACAATGTTTAAGCTTCTTGCTTAGCTTTCTTCTTGTCACTCTGTGTAAAAAGAATCTTCATTTTGAAAATATAACAGATTTTGCAACCCAGGACAGCTTCAGCACTGAGCCAAACTATGAAGTCAACTCTGCTTTGACACATTTTTTCTTCTTCAAGTACTGGAATGACCAGAGCTGGCTGGACTGGGTGGTCGCACCACCTTTAACCAGTCAGTGTATCTAGATCTTTGTAGTGAACAGGGATGTGAAACAGGCTTAGGCATGCACAGTGCTATTGAAGGACACTAATGGGAGGACACAGTATAGATATCAGTGGCCATACAACACCTGGTGGCTCTGTGGTCTCTGCACTACCTAGTACAGAGACATCTGATAATACACAACAGACTTGCTCTAACAGGAGTTGTAACTCTCATTATTTTCCTCTGTATGAATCATCAGAGGGTTGATTCCCCTTGTGAGATAGCAGGAAGAGAATTTACTATCCCCAAGCCATCATTTCTTTCTGATACTTTTTCCCAAGTTCTCCTTTTTTTAAGGAACTAAGGTTCAGACCGACCCTTTACAGTGTTTTTATTCTTATGCATCCCGTGGGTTATATAGATAAACAACAGCATTTTTGATGCATGGCTCCAAAAAAGTTGTGCTGGTGTCCTGGCACTGGGGTGGAAAGGCAGAAAGAGCTCCCTCAGTGATAGGTATGGTGGCTGCTCAGCTTTGCCTACCGGCATGCTTGCATTCTTAACAACACCCGTTTCTGTATTCAGACGTTTGCAAATGTGAGTGCCACATGCAGATCTCTTGCTCTTCAGACTTCAAAAACTGATTTGATAGGCCTTTTCTAGCTTTTTGAGATCATCCATACTGAGAATAAGAAGCCTGACAGCTGTTAGCAGTAAAGAATACAAATGATAATCAGAGTTGATAATCAGCTGTCATTAAAAAAAAAAAAAGAATGAAAACCTTAATTTCTTTTTTTTTTCTCAAAAAATACCAGGAGCATGACTAGTTTGACTGACATAGTGTGTAAAGCTATTGTTTGCTCTTTGCTGGATTTATTCAACCTAATGATTTATTCTCAGAGGTGCATGCAAGGAATGAAGAC
>NW_010415743.1:0-8147 GCF_000710305.1 Buceros rhinoceros silvestris | reverse complement strand
GAAAAGGGAAGGAATACAAAACCATACGGGGATTTCTCTCTTCCCAGCCATTAATTGTATGCAAAAAACCTCTTAATATTAAACCACTCTTCAGTTTTGAATGAGTAAGATCTTCCATTCTTTTCACCGATATTTCCCTTTGTTTGTAGTATGACATGAAATGATGATAATATAAAATACTTAGGCCAGGTTTTGTCCTTTGGCACATAAGTCACTCTTTTTTTCAATTGTAGTCATGTCATTGCAGTATATAAAACCCTTTTTTAAATGCTTACTTCTATGTCATTAAATCTAATGGACTAGAACTTCTGAACTCTGTGTTTTGGTGATATATATGGTCACACTGATTTAATTTCTTACTTACTTTCTCTGTGTTTCCATTCCTGAAACGCCTGGTTACGTGTCTTTCTTTTTTATCATACTTCCACCATCCACAGACACACATCATCTAAGAGGATGTCCAGAAATCTCTAAATACTATTTTTGGCTTAATTATCTTTAAATGCCTAATTCAGGGTAGTCACGCAGATATTTCTGCACAATTTTCTCCCAAGCTTGGCTGTTAATATTACATTGTACATCAGCACAGGATTTTCCTTTTGAATCACTCCACTTCCATTTCATTGAGGACTGTACAAATGTATAAATTGATACTGCTGAGCTTTGTAGATTTAGCCAGCTGCCGGAAAAAGGTTAATAGGTTTAGTTGCCTGGGGATACTATTCCAGTTCGAGTCTGTCAGATGTCTAATCATGTGTCTCAGTAGAAGATACTGCCCATAGCAGCCTTTTTCCATCTTCTACATTTCCCTAGAAGTTGAAAAGAAAGGACTGCCCCATCACCAAAGACATGATTTAGAGCTACGATTTTAAGAATCGTAAAAATCAACCACGTGTTTGTTTGTTTGTTTGTTTGTTCTAAGCTCAAACTTGCTCCATAATGTGATGACTCTAGAGGAATTAAGGTATGTATGTGGACATGTCATTTCAGAAACATACTTAAATATAATTAAAAGAAAAAAAAAGAAAAATACTTGATTTTGGAGATGTGACAGATAAATATGTTTGAATTTGCCTTCTAAATGTGCCAGCCAGGTGTTTGCCCACTTGAAAACTACTCCAATGACTGCTATAGAGTGGCTAATTTGCTGAAGTGCAAGAGTACTAAATCAATCTCTTCAGTGAAGAGCTCCGTTTCCTTGAATTTTGTTTTTTTGTTTACATCTCCAAAAAATGACCTCTTGCAAATGCTTTGCAGTCAGTTATCCCTCTGAGTGTCTATTCAGGTATATATGATGTCCTCCTTGGCCAACACTGCAGGGAATCTGCAAGAGACCTGCTTATTTATCTAGTGCGTCAGTTTCCAACCAAGGAGGACTCCAGGTTGGTGTTGATGAGGTACCTCATGGTCACATATATAAACATTTCTTGTAAGAAATTTCTGTATTAAAAAAACTACAGAAAAGCTTTAGTTTCACAGTCACAGAATTCATCTGTGATGGACAGGTGAAGCACATGAACGTCTTTGTCAGAAGCATACTAGAGCACACATAGAAGATGAGATAATAATAAAACATCTGAACAATAGAAAAGCATAGGAAAAGAAACTACAACAAAACAAACTCAGGAGCTTTATAAGACAATATTATGTGGAGATTGTTAATTAAGAAGATTCCAGGCACCACAGTCATCTTCATTGCCTTGAGTTTGCCCCTTGGAGTGTGTATTAATTGCTCCTTCTTATCAGAATCAAACTTCACAGAATTCAAATCAGATCAGAGCTGGATTTTATTGTGTTTTAAGCATTCTTAGTAATTATTATTCCAAGGTAATTGGTCTTTCAAGTTGGTTGCTTAAACTTTCCATTTTTAAAGTGAAAATCCTAGCCAGTGATAGGTAGATCAGCTCCAATTAACTTAATCAGTTTGCTATTTTCCTCGCACTTATCTGCTGCAGTTTGCACTTCTAGGTTCTTAATGCCTGTTAAGGATGCATTAGTCACTGGCTAGCAGGGAGTATAGGGGTACAAGGCTACTGGATCTACTATAGCTGGAGCATTGCAAAAGGCCCAGAGCTGGCCAGCAGTCAGTTGTAGGCTGCCTGCAAAAGTTGTAAGTACATATTCAGCAAGCAGGGACTTTGCAATGGATCTGTTTTATGAGTCACCGGCTTTTTGGGTTTTGGTTTTTTCTCCTAATCAATCTACGCAGCAGAGAATAGTCCAGGCAGGGGTATCTTATCTTGATTACATGTTTACCCAAGATCTCACAAAAAGTGTTATGTTCTCAGATCCCATCCTTGGACTGTCTTCGTGACCAGTATTACAACTTTAACTACCCAGAGCTAAGACATGTTCTATGATTCAAGCTGCTCTGTAAGAAGAGCATCAGGGCAAGAAACATACAGCTGTACTTTCTCAGTTGTGTGATATTTGGCTGCTCACAGTTTCTATATTTTATTTGGAAGTTAAGGGAGACAGAAGGGAAAGTCATTTATTCAGCCAAATTATGGAATAACTAACAGGGAATATTTTCATGGATTTATTTTCAAACGCTCACAAAAAGATGAACAGACATTTTAAATTTCACCATGTTTCTGTGTCACATTTCTTACCTTCTTGGCTGTCTTTCTGTGGGGCATGACAAGAAAAGGCAGGAGTTGGCTGGGCTTGGAGAGTGTCATCTGTGGAAAACAAAACCTATATTCTTTAAAAGAAAAGAGATCTTTTTTATTTCCCTGCACCCCCTCTCCCCCACTCCCCCATAATGTTTATAGGAGGATATAAGTGAAAGCTGAGGAAACATTCTTTATGAACTTCACCAGTCTTCCCTCCTCCCACCAAAAAAAGAAAAAACAAAAACCAAAAAAACCCAACAACAGCAGAGAAAAATACCTAGAAACAAGCTCTTTTCTTTCCTTAGCAGCTTGGCACATGGGTTAGTTTTTAATCTCTGCTGGAGCCTTTTAGTAGAATTACCTTATCTCTAATGGCAGCTGTCACTTTACCTAAACCTACGCTGGCTGCATTGTATTTTCTGCTTTCTCATTTGTGCTGCTATTCTCATTATCCATCCCCAAAGGGCTACAAGCCTAGAAAATAACATAACATAACAACGTAACAGAACATAGCATGACATAACAGAACATAAGGAAGAAGAAAATAAGATGAGTGGGAACAGAAAGGGTCATTTAATCCTTGCAGAAGTTGTTCAGTGAGGTGTATTGTTTGGAACTGGCTAATTGCAGCAGCACAGTTGACGTGGCAGGGTTGGTTTGTGTTATTTTTGAAAAAATGCCAATGTCCCCAATAATCAGGAGGTTTTTGATACTGCGTGAAGAGAGTGGTACCTGGATAGCAGCATTATCAAACAGACAATGTAAACCAGACCAGGACCCCTTTATTTTCCTTCCTTTTTCTTCCCTTTTCTGTATGTTCTAGTCTGTTCATACTTTGGAGATTTAAATTGATTTTCCTTACAGCTTTCTCTGTAGGCTTTCATTGTTCACATCATGATAAGGTTTGCTCCTAGTGCCAGTGGAAAAAGAAAATAAAATACAGGCATTTGTAGGTTGAGAAGTCTCATAGGTGTATAAACCCTCAATCTCCAACATCAGCAGTGTTCTCGAGCCATTGTACAACGGTATGAGCAATATAAGGGGAAATCTTGTAAATCTCTGAGGACAGGCAATCAGGTGTGTGACTTTGTTTTTTGCTGGGGGAGGTTGTGTGTTTATAGGACACCCAATATAATGTGACATGAACTGATGAGAGCTTCTGGCTGGTATGGTATTACTGCTGTGAACAGATAGACCCCAAATCAGGATGACTCCCCTCACGGAAGGAGGAGCAATATTTAAGTGAACTGTTTCCTAACCAGAGAGAAGCTAAAGCTCTACTGAAGTGAATTTCTGACTCGATTTCATGGATACCATTCCATTTAAATCTGTGATGAATCTCCCACTGAGTTGAGTCATACCAATAGCCCTCTGTCATCCTAGATCAGACAACACACAACTTCAGTGAAACCAGCTTTGAGTCCTTTGAGAACTGATGCCAACTACACAACAGTGAATTTTAAGTATTTCACAGGTGATTAGCTCTCAGAAGTGGGTGAGGTGATGTGTCTATTATTTTTTTCTCTGTGTTCAAGGAAGTCGAAGTAAGGATGTGCAAAGAGCAAACTGGAAAAAGGAGGGGGATTCTACTCTTAATACCTCCAGGGATATTATCTTCAATGGCACAAGCATGGCCTGATTAACATTATGACTTAAGTTGTTAAGTCAGATTGACAAAATCATCTGCATGGCATATCTTGTTCTTTCTCATTGTTTCTTCTGGTTTGTTTTTTTTTTTCCTTGTGTATCACAGGTGAAGCTTTGAGTTTTACTGGAAGCTGGAAACCACTTATTAATATCTTCTTATGATCAAAAAGTTGTACCATTTATTAATGGTATTCACAATAACATGGAATTAATTAGTAATACCATGGGATTAATGAAAATCATAATTTTTCTCATTTTTCTGCATGCATGTTATTTTCTGTGTTTTTCTGAATCTAAAGAAAATCTTCCACTGAGAAATTGAATTTTTGGCATTTTGTGTTCAAATGGGAAAATTGTGAGAGAAATAATTTTCTGCTACTTTTTTGGGTTAGAAAATATCTTTTTTCCTCAAATTTTATAGTAGATAAACTATCCATGGGAGCTATAAAATATTTAAACATAAAGAATAATGGTAAAGAATGCATACTAAAACACTCTGCATCTCTCTGCCAGTGCAGTCTGCTGATGAGAATACTGGAGTAGCCCTTTCATGTTGTAAAAATATAGTGTTTCTCAAATTGAAGATCTGGTTCTGACCAAGAGATGAAGCATCTGACAGGCTTCAATGCTGGGATAATTCCTGTAGCTTGCAGTCCATTTCTGGTTTTGTTTTTTGTTTTGTTTTGGGTTTTGTTCCCAGTAGCACTTTTGACTGGTGCAATTACTAAAGGAAGAACAAATAATGCCTGGAGCAGCTGTTCCATGTCTTTATACTGTGGTTCTTTGGTGTAGATTCAGCTCGGAGCCAATGTGTCCATGGCTTGGAGATAAATTTAAACTTTTATGGGAGAAATGACTACTAGGTTTTCTGTAGCATGATAATGTCAATAATTTGGTGTGGAAATTTTATGTGATTCGAAAGAAAAGCCTACGCCTGCAGTAAGGTAGCCTAACCATAAGGTCAATGGAGTCTATTTTACATTGTTTCTATCTTTCTACTTTCCATTTACAAGGAGTTTCGCTTCATGAGTATCTTTGAGAACAGCTGAATTAGTAACATCTGCAAGATGTTCAGAAATTCTGGCGACATCTAAGGTCAAAGAATTTGTGTAGGTTCCTGCCCAGAGCTTGTATCCAGGAAACAGAGGAGGAAAAGGGAAAAGCAAAGTCATCTTTTATTTCCTAAGACCTTTCCTTTCTTTTGTCTGGAAAGCAATTGTAATGGCATTGTATCACCAGCACATTATGGTTTTGATGACTGGGTCTTTTTGTTCTGTTTCAAGGAAAAGAATGTACTTTTTTTTTTTTTTTGGTTTGTTTTTTGCTTTGGTATTGTGGTTTCTGCTGATGCTGAAGTTTAATAAACATAATTCTTCTTGCAGTACCTAAGGTTAGCTAGACTTACACCGGCTTTATGGAAAAAGTACCCCCTTGGATGCACAGACAAACATTTCAGAAGGAAAGACATAAGGCAGAGTGACTCCCAGTCTTTTAGCAGATGCAACCATACCGTCATAACAACGTAAAGTAATGCTCAAATGAGACTGATGACTGATTCATAAGCAAAGAATATTTGAGAAAACCTAACAAGAAAGAGATTAACGTGACAAGCAAAGGAAAGTCAGAGTTTATTTTGGCTGAAGACAGAGGTTTGCAGTGAATTAATGTCTTAGAAATGTTTCTGCATAGAGATGCTTCTCTCTCATACAGCAACACATATGACTAAGACATCTGACAGCTTGGCAAATAGATTTGTTGTAGCAGGATGTTAGCCTGACCCAAGCCATGAGTACTGCTATTCCATCCACACAAACTACAGCAATGCTGGAGTCAGGCATGAAGTACCTAAAGAACTTACTTCCAGTACAAAACGCCCAGCCATGCTGTAACATGTAAAGCTCTAGGATGAAAAATATGATTGACAAGTCTACTTATTCAACAAATGGAATCTTTTTATTTTAATATAAACATATATTTATCTTAAGTATGAGAACACTATAGTGGGAGAGATGAGGAAGAAGTATGAATGTAAGTGGAATTTCTTTGGCCTGCTTTCAAAGACGTGAACAAGCCTGAGGTTATAATTAATTTTTTTTAAAAAATTTGTAACACTCCACTATACAAACAGAAGAGAAATGGCAGCTGTTTCATGACAGAATCCCTTAACAAGTGGATAGTGCATATTACTGAATAAGAGACACTAGTAAGAAATATAAATCTACCTACACGTAAAAGAAAAAACAACCACAACGAATTTCCTTCCAAACCCAGAGTTTCCTTAAAAATGAACTTTCCAAGTCATCATTTGGAAAATTTTGTCAACTGTAAAATAGCTCAAGTACCATAAATATCTTACAGATGATTATTACCTCAATATTTCTACTTTGGCTTTAAATGCTTCTGCTTGAAAGGGGTGTCCATCCTAGAACATTGAACCACACCATTTACACTGTTAAGTTGTACTAGTTAAGTCATTCTTTTCTAGAGCAAATGGCTCACGTATAAATAATGCAGCAAAGACTTGGGAAAAAAACAAAACAAAACAAAAGAAAACACCTGTCCTGAGTGAACAAACCAAATTTCTTAAGGTAAAGGATGACTCAGGTCATCCTTCAGATAACCTCATGACCAATTTTGTTTGGTTGGGTTTTTTTAGAAATACTTACAGAAATTGCAAACAATCAAAACATCAAAAACATAGTTGTAACAGGATTGATGTTAGTGCCATTGTTGTCTTTTTTTTTCTCTGCATGTTATTTTCTAAGTATAAATGAGAAGCGTTTCCAAGATCCTTTTCCCTGTAGAAATTTTATTTCCCTTCATAGAATTTTACGTGGAGGTATTTTTTTCAGGAAACTTCAAAACTCTGCCTGTAATTAGTTAATATTTCCAAACAGCTTTAAGAGATAAAGAGCTATATAAATGCTAAGTGTTACTATTTCTTTTGGCAGAGGTAAATCTGATTTTCTGTTATAATGAGGAAGGCCATAGCTCATCATCTTGGCTGATTACAGAAGTTACAAGAACAGATTGCTCATAACCAATGTATACCCTTCCTTCCCATTTTGAAAATTATATTGCTCACAGCTTGACTCCTTAGAGGGTAGAATTATAACGTTTTTCAGTGTGTCTGAAAGAGAATATCAACTAAGTTGGGTTGATCTGAAGAATTCTGCTTAGGTTTATTGTTGAGCCAGACAAAGGAAATTTGACAAATAAACCCCCCAAACTTCATAAACTCTTGCACATACCTAAAATTGTAAACATCTGGATAAGATGTTCTTGGGCTTCTTTTCGTTTTGGTATTTTTTGTTTGGTTTTTTTCATTATTTAATAGTAAATCCTTGCAAGGTACGGGAAGAGACTAAAGTAAGTTTCTTATTTCAACCTGTCTGTATCTGCTCTGTGGATTAATAAGGTACTAGTTTCCATGGATGTTCTTCTGGCATCATACTCAAGCACAAAAGAAGTTTATTTCATCCATGTTCTCACATACCAAATATTATTTTACACAGATTATGATGAAAGAAATAGCAGGAAGAGGGCAACAGAGGTGAAAATCTCAACTGCTTGAGAGATTCCAAAGTGGATCTGGAAAGGTTGTACTGAAAATGATTCATTTATCTCCAGTTTATCTTCTCTCAAGTTACTTAAATATCTGGACTAAAATATTTCCAGTTTAGCTACTGTGAGATTGGAATTCCGTTCTCCATGGCACCTGCTTCCTTTTAGCTGTTACTTACTGGACATAATTATACTAGCATGACTTCTTGAAGATAAATTGTAAATATAAAGTGAGGGAACTAACTGTGAGCAGGTGAAGAAGGATAGTTTTTATAATTATGAGATCAACTTCAACTTCACAGAATCACAGAATCACAGAAT
>NW_010415742.1:16046-16333 GCF_000710305.1 Buceros rhinoceros silvestris | reverse complement strand
GTGTGGAAGACAACTTTCTGACACAGCTGGTCACGGAGCCAACTATGGAAGGTGCCCTGCTAGACCTGTTGTTTGTGAACAGAAAAGGACTCGTGGTAATGTGAAGGTTGAAGGCCATCAGATATATTGATCATGAAATGGTAGAGTTTTCAATTCTTAGGGAAGTTAATGAGGGAGGTCAATAGAACTGCCACCTTGGACTTTGGAAGGGCAGACTTTGACCTATTTGGATGACTGGTTGTCAGAGTCCCTTGAGAGGCAGCCCTGAAGGGCAGAGGAGTCCACGA
>NW_010415742.1:14835-15317 GCF_000710305.1 Buceros rhinoceros silvestris | reverse complement strand
CGAGGGTACTGAGGGAGCTGGTGGAAGTGCTCACAAAGCCACTTTCCATCATTTATCACCAGTCCTGGCTAACTGAGGAAGTGCCAATCAACTGGAGGTTGGCAAATGTGACACCCATCTACAAGAAGGATTGCAAGTTGGGTCTGAGGAACTACAGGCCTCTAAGTCTGACCTCAGTGCCAGGGCAGGTTATGGAGCAAGTCACCTTGAGTGCTGTTACATGGCACGTACAGGATACTCAGGCGATCAGGCCCAGTCAGCGTGGGTTTATGAGAGGCAGGTCCTCCATTCTCCTTCTGTGACAAGGTGACCCACTTAGTGGATGAGAGAAAGGCTGTGGACATTTTCCACCTATACTTTAGTCAAGTTTTTGACACTGTTTCCCACAGCTTTCTCCTGGAGAAACTGGCTGCTCATGGCTTAGATGAGTGTACTCTTTGCTGAGTGAAAAACTGGCTGGGTGGCTGGGGCCCGGGGGGGGG
>NW_010415742.1:14326-14604 GCF_000710305.1 Buceros rhinoceros silvestris | reverse complement strand
CTATTTAACATCTTGATCAATGATCTGGATGAGGGAATTGAGTGCACCCTCAGGAATTTTGCAGATGACACCAAGTTAGGTGGGTTTATTGACCTGCTCGAAGGTTGAGAGACCCAGCAGAGGGATCTAGACAGGCTGGATTGATGGGTCAAGGCCAATTGTATGAAGTTCAAAAAGGCCGAGAGCCGGATGCTGCACTTGGGTCACAACAACTCCCTGCAACATTACAGGCTTGGGGAAGAGTGGCTGGAAAGCTGCCCAGCAGAAAAGGACCTGGG
>NW_010415742.1:13390-14080 GCF_000710305.1 Buceros rhinoceros silvestris | reverse complement strand
CCGGGCCAGCAGGAGGAGGCAAGTGATTATCCCCGTGTACTGGGCACTGGTGAGGCCACACCTTGAATGCTGTGTCCAGTTTTGGGCCCCTCATTCTAAGCAAGACATCGAGGTGCGAGTCCAGAGAAGGGCTATGAAGTTGGTGAGGGGTCTAAGAGCGCAAGTCCAATGAGGAGCGGCTGGGGTTGGTTAGTCTGGAGAAAAGGAGGTTCAGGGGACACTTTATCACTCTCTATAGCTACCTGAAAGAAGGTTGTAGTGAGGTGGGGGTCAGTCTCTTCTCCCAAGTAACAAGTGATGAGATGAGAGGAAATGGCTTCAAGGGGAGGTTTAGGTTGGATGTTAAAACATTTCTTTACACAAGTCCAATGAGGAGCGGCTGGGGTTGGTTAGTCTGGAGAAAAGGAGGTTCAGGGGACACTTTATCACTCTCTATAGCTACCTGAAAGAAGGTTGTAGTGAGGTGGGGGTCAGTCTCTTCTCCCAAGTAACAAGTGATGAGATGAGAGGAAATGGCTTCAAGGGGAGGTTTAGGTTGGATGTTAAAACATTTCTTTACAAAGGGGGTTGTGAAGCATTGGAACAGGCTGCCCAGGGAAGTGGGGGAGTTGTCATCCTTGGAGGTATTTAAAAGACCTGTAGATGGCTTAGTGGTGACCTGGCAGCGCTGGGTTAATGGCTGGGCCCGAT